>NC_133621.1:51910197-52110197 GCF_048593235.1 Sminthopsis crassicaudata
AGATTGTAAAGGGATTCTGAGTTCAAAGGACCATAGATGTCATGGTGTGCTGAACTTGGTCTCAGGATGATCTGGAAAGAACAGGTCATTTTTAAGTTTAATCTATATCATTAACATATTCTCCATCACTTGCAGGTATATTTAGCATACCCAACACTGCAGTGCTTGTCTAGAGATTCTCATTGTTAAACAAATAGTGAAGAATAATTCTTTTTTTAAAAAATATTTTTCAATTAACAAAAAAGTATTTTCTCCCTTCCCTAAAAACAAAATACAAAACAAACAAATAAACAAAAACAACCTTCTAGCACGTATTTAAACTCTAACAAAACATGCAGGTAAGGCCTAAAATATTTATCTTATTCTGCATTTTTAGTCCATCACCTCCTCACCCCTAAGTTATTAGCATTCTTTGCTTTGTTTATATTTCACACTGACCATGTATAAATTTTGTATTGTGATGTCAGGGAAAATCACAGAAAGCCTCTAGCATGTCAGGTGACCCTTCTTTGGCAAATCTCAGGAAGGACAGGGACAAGGTACAGAAGAGGTTGTGATCTGCATCACTGAAGTGAATGTCTAAAGGGTGAGAGAGACAACCTTTGTTCATCTTTACTTTGTATCTCCTACCTAAAGACAGCTCTGTATAGAGCACTGGACTTGAAGTCTTGCCCTCTGTCTGTCTCAATTTCTCCAACTGTAAAAAGCACTCATAATAACACTTACCTTCCAGAGTCATATCAAATTAGATAATACTTGTAAAGCCATTAGCACAATGTCTCGCACACAGTAATTGCTTTAGAATGCTTTCTTATCTAGCAAAAATTATATATTAAGTGCTTACCATGTGCCTGAAACTTTTTTTTTAATTGCAAATAAATGCAAAATTATCCCTACCTGGAAAGAGTTTATATTTCTCAGAAGGAGACAACAAGGACATATATAAGTAAAAAGACAGTAAAATACAACAAATATTTATTAAATATCTCCCCTTGTACCAAACACCATGCAAGATGCTAGAAATATAAAGAAAAAAAGTTTAATCCCCTGTCCTGAAAGAGACTAAGTTCTAGAGAATCACATACACAAATAAGTCAATTTGCAGAGGAAAAGAGAAATAACAACTGAAGAAATCAAGGAAGGTTTCACACAGGAGATGGCCTCTGAGCTAAAGGAAATGAAGTATAATAATAATAATAATAATAATAATAATAATACATTCATATAGCACTTTCAAATTTACAAATCATCTTACACATATTATTGAATTTTAAGTTGGTCAGGGCACGTAGATGGAGCAGTGGATAAAGTATTGGCCCTAGAGTCAGGAGAAATTGAGTTCAAATCCTGCCTCAGGTACTTAATACTTACTAGCTGTGTGACCCAAAGCAAGTCATCAAATTCCAATTGCCTCACAAAAATAATAATAAAGCTGACAAAATCACTTGATATGTTATTGTATTTGAATATCAAATTAACTTTGCGAGATGAGTTCTAGACTTATTATCATTGCTCCCATTTGACAGATAGGAATAATAGTAGCAGAGGCAGCATTAGTCTCCAGACCTTCTTACCTCCATAACTCTAGCCACTATTTCATGCTGCTTTTCTCAGAGGCAAAAGGGAAGATGGGATTCATTCCAGGTGTAAGCAGCCTATACATCCCTAAAAAATGGAAGACAGAAGATGTATCACCCATTGAGTTGGATTTAGTATGGCACTTAAGAGTCTGAAAAAAGAGGGGGCAATCAGACAGAGAAGCTGTTGAGTCTAGCTGAATGGGATTGTATTTTCTCTTAGATGCAGTAGTGATTTTGGTGCTGAAGACTATTATGGTCACAGCTATACCTTAGCTTAGGAATACCATGACCATAGTACAGGATGAAAATCATAGAGGTTTCCTTCAAGATTCAGGTTAAATGCTGTTTTCTGAATAAAGGCACATACACCTCTGTGGCTGAGGTCTTCTCCCATAATTTATTTTGTATATACATAGCAGGGTTGCTAGATGGATTGCAGTAATGTGATATCAAGGAAAAATCGCTCATCTTTCTAAGTTCCAATCCAGCCTCAGACATTAGCTGTGTGACCCTGGGCAAATCACTTATGCCTGTTTGCCTCAATTTCCTCATCTGTAAAATGAGCTGGGGAAGGAAATGGAACACCATTCCTTAAGCCAATACCTTAAGCTACTTGAAGATAGAGATTTTCACTTTTGCCTTTGTATTCTTAGCATAATAGCTGGCATATAGTGGGTAGTTAATATAAAAATCCTGTTGAATTGAATTGCTATAGCTTAAGACAGAGCTCATGATTTACCTTCCATTTTGTTTTCATTGAATCATTTCAGTCATGTGTGACCTCATTTGGGGGTTTGCTTAGCAAAATCCTGGAGTAGTTTGCCATTTTCTTCTCCAGTTTATTTTTACATATGAAGAAACTGAGGCAAACAGCGTTAAGTGATTTTTCCAAGGTCATACAGTGTCTTGGGTCAGTTTTAAAGGCACAAAGGTAAATCTTCCTGATTTCAAGTCCACTACTTTATCGCCTGAGCCATCTAGCTGCTGGCCTCCCATTTTATAGATAGATAGATAGATAGATAGATAGATAGATAGATAGATAGATATAGATATAGATATAGATATATTAAATGTTTGTAATTGCTTCAATGTTCTTTACTATAAGAATGTGAGCTCCTTGAAGGCAGGAACTATTTTCCCTTTTCTTTGTATTTCTGATGCTTAGCACAATATCTAATGCAGAGTAGGCATTTAATAAATGCTTGTTGTTGAAACTGATGATGATAAAAAAACTAATGTTTTCAAGCTCATTGTCCTTGAGAATAGAACCACGTTTGTGTTGAGTGAACAATATTAACTAGAAAGGTAAATGACAGTGAGTAGCATATAGAACTAAAAGTCAAGAAGACCTGAATTCAAATTTTATTTGATACACTTATTAATCAATAAACACTATGTGCCAACTATTGTACTAAACCCTAGAGATATAAATTAAGAAAAAAAATTCTCTGCCTTCAAGAAGCTTATAATTTAACAGGAAAAGATAATACACAAAAGAAACCAGAAAAGAAGGGGAAGAATAACCATGAGGAAGTATGGTGGAATCCAATCCAAGAAGAGAAGGCTAGTGAGAAATTTAGAGTTGAATTGTTAGTGAACCCTTTTTAAATAGAAATTTTCAGAGTAAATTTTTGCTCTATCCCACAGTTTTCCAATCAAAGAGTACTGAAAAGATGTGAGTACCAAAGCTGACATAATCTCAGAAAGAAGAATTTGCCCCTGAAAAAGTTTCTGGGATCATCACAATGATGGCATTTAAAATAAAGCTGTATGACCCTAGACAAATTGATAAATCACTCGTGCCTCAGTTTCCTCACCTCTAAAGTGGGAATAAGATCATCTACCTCACAGGGATGGTTGTGAGGATCAAGATAACATATGAAAAGTGCCTTGCAAAACTCAAAAGTGCTGTATAAGTGTTAGTAGTTATTTTTATTATTTTATCTGTTATCACATTATCCAAGTACTTTGTAAGACAGAAAACTTTCTTAGAATTACTTCTTTTCTAATGAGGAAACAAGGGACCAAGAATGTAGGTGGAAAGCTTTGTCCAAGATAGCATTTATCAGTGGGTACACCAGCAAATGAACAAAACTCTCCAGCCCTCTCTCCCTGTTTGCTATTCTCCACCCAAAATTATAATCAATACCCTCTTACTCTGAATGGGTTCCCAATAACCATGTTTTCTATGCTGAAGTAAAAAAAGATATTTTATTTCTGATTCATCTGTCAAGACCCTCCAGGGCAGGAGATCTTGATAAAAGAAGAGCAGTAAACATTCTAAGTGGCGTGGGGCTTAAAGAGGACAAATACTCTTTTTGTTCAATCTGTTCAGAGGCCGAGCTCAACCTCTGCTGTGGGAGCAATATTTCTCTGAAATCCTCCCCAATCATTTCCACCGGGGCCGGCGCTGTTTAAAAGCCAGACTTTTTACAAAAGGACAAAAATCAGAGATTGCTGTGAAGAACGCAGATGTGTAAAGAAAAGAGCAGAAGAGAATAATTTGGGAAAGAGCATCAAAACGCCTTTTCATATTCGATATAGAGAAACCTTATCTTTAAAAACTCTGATGAATACTTGAGCCAGTAATACTCCCATCTATCTATTTCTGCCTTGTCAAAAGAAAAAAAATTCAAAAGATCGGAATGCAATATCTCAAAGGAAAAACTTCAGAGAATGATGAAGACAATATCCCCATTTAGAAATCAGATAGTGTGATAAACTTTTCTGAGAAGTTCTCTCCCATCATATCTTAATATCCCCCAGATTTAGATGGGTTTATATAGAGAGATAATGGGGGGGGGGAAGAACTTTTCTGACTCTGTTAAAAAAAAAAAACTTGGAAATGCATGAAGATGTTACTTTTCTATAGACTAACTTCAATACTGTTAGTTTTTACTCAGAAAATACTGTAGGAAGGCATGGAATCAAATGATATAAGCAATGTAATTTAATAATCAAATGTTAAGCTACTAGAAAGAGGGGAAAGAGTTAAAATTGTTTCATTAACTCTGAAGGAGGATAGGGAATAGAAATTGCATCTGTATTTCATTAGTATAAGGAACTCCCAGCTGAGGAAATTCCCTCTACTAATGTAGCTCTTGATTATCCCTAAAACTTAGAGTGTTACAATGTTGCCTAGACAACTGAGATTGATATGCTCAGGGTGACAGGACCAATATGTATTAACATTAGAATATAGATATTTTCTAGCTTTGAGGCAAGTTCTATAAACTGTTGTCTGAAAAGTTATAAGAACTCTAAGCCATTGATAATGGATATTGTAAAAGTAAAGAAAGTTTCCCCCTGGCTCCTCTCAACAATGAGATTATTTAATCCAGTACCAATGATTTTATAATGGAGAGAGCCATTTGAACCCAGAGAGAGGACTATGAAAACAGAAGGTGGATCACAACATAGTATTTTCATTTCTTTTGTTGCTGTTTGCTTGCATTTTTTCTCATTTTTTCTTTTTTTATCTGATACTTCTTGTGCAGCATGATAATTGTGGAAATATGGATGGGAAAATTGCACATGATTAACATATATTGAATTGCTCCCTATCTAGAGAAAGGGAGGGAAAAAATTGAAACACAGTTGTGCAAGGTGAATGTTGAATATTGTCCATGTATGTGTTATGAAAATAAAAAGCCTTAGAGCAGCTAGGTGGCACAGTAGATAGAGCACCAGCGCTGAAATCGAAACTTGAGTTCAAATCTGGCCTCAGGCACTTAACACTTCCTAGCTGTGTGATCCTGGCAAGTCAATAACTTCAATTGCCTCAGAAAAATAAATAAATAAAAGAAAAAAAGAAAAGAAAAGAAAAAAGCCTTAAAAATAAACAGTTAGATATATTAATAAATAAACAAAGACATTTGTCCCTCTCCCCCTCCAAAAAATGAGCCATACTGGAATCAAATTCTTTCTTCCATTCAACCATCCAGCTCTTGGACTGTACATGTAGAGTTCTGGCTTTATTTCTAATTTCTCCATTGTCTGCTTTGACTCCATGCAGATCACATATGCTATATTACTCATTTGTCTTCAGTAGAAAACAGTCAGATACCCAAACATATCTTTGCTCAACTGATTCTACCCTAGGGACTTTAATCAATAACTGGCTTTCCCTGATCCTCAGAAACTAGTCTTACCCAGAGTCACATTTCACACTTGTCTGCTGCCTTTTTTAAATTACCTAGAAGTAACCATGGTGTAGTGGATGTGACAGTGTACTTGTACCTAAGATGACTCTCACTTTAATATTATATTAGAAGCTTATTGGATGTATGACCCTCACTAAGTCATTTAACTTCTCTGCGCCTCAATTTTTTTCATCTATAAAATTATAAGGTTGATATCAAAGAACTTCACAGGTCCTTCTTCCTCAAAAGAATCTGGGAATCTAAGTATGATTGAATGATCAGATATGCATATATAGTCTAGTCGTATTTAGATATTATTGGGGCAGGAAGAATATGATGTATAATATGATGGAAGGGTAGTTAAAATGGAAATAATCTTTAGGGGGGCTCTATAGTAGGATGCCTACTATAAAGATTTCAGATAAGTGTTAAGGAATATGTCAGTGGTTAGGGGTTGGCAAAAATATGACTGACAATTTGTGATAGGTGTGAGTTCCTTAAGATATTTGAAGACAGACTTAAGATTGAGGTGCTCTGAACAAGGCAATATCACACTGAAGAAGTCTGGAAAAGAAAGAAGGATGTAAAGAGTTCAGGGACATTTGTATGACATACCTAGTATTGGCAGATGTTTTGAAGCAAGAACACCCAAGGATAGCAATGGATTACTGATTTCTCCATTTCTTCTTCACTGACTTGCATAAACAGACTATTTTCACCCCATTGATCTTGCTTATGGAGCTTTGTTCATCTGTTTTTAGGAGGCCTCTTTGTTTATTTTTGATAGAGTTTGTGTGTAATCATGACTTAGTTCACTTCCTCAGATCATCTCTGTTTCTGCTTATTCACTAAATATGATACTTCTAGGGGAATTTATACCCATGTGGCTAAGCCACAAAGGACCACAAATGTCCTGGTGATACATAAACCTAACTAAGATGTTATGAAGCATCTAATAGTATGCTGTAGTGCACTTTTAGAAGGGAAGTGGAAAAAAAACAGTTAGCTTAAAGAATTGAATTTGGGCAGAATAGAAAATGCATTGAATTATGATAAATGAATACAATTGCAAAGTGGAGTTCTTTGCCTCAAGAATGGTACACTACCAATAATTAGGTAGGGCTTTAATACACAAACATTTACAATCTTTTAAATCCAATGGTTATAGAAAAATGTAATTTGCAATGTTTAATTAGGGGCTGAGATAGTAGGCCAATATATCCCTTTGCCATAATAAAAATCATAAGAAAAATGGTCACACAGCATCCCAACAATAAATTGTAGCTAAAACATTGCATTTTCTATCAGATGCATTCCTAATAGATCTGTAAGATCACTATTACACTAAGCCTCAGCTAGGTATATCAGTAAAATTAAAACAGACAGGCTCCACTTTAAGGCACTTGGTACAATTTATTTTGACTTAATAGGCTCTTTCTCTGGGAGTCTGAACAGAAGAAGTATAAACAGTTCTAATATTTTCAGATCTCAGTCTTGTTAAAAATGTTTCCAACTCTTTTAATAATACTTAGCACAGTGCTACTGTGTAAGATGTAGATAGTAGGCACTTAATAAATGTTCATTGGTTGATTAATTGATAATATTGTTCACAGATACCTTTTAGTTTCCCTTCAACATTAGATTAGTTCCCTTTACTGAACTACCTTATTCCTACTACTACTTAAATAGCACCTTACTTTCATTTCATTTGAAGCCAATGAATCTGGCTAAGATCCACTAAATCATAAGATTCCTCCAGTCAATATTCTGCACACATTTCTATTCAGTCATTTGTACATCTCTCATCATCCATTTTAGGTGTCATATACATTATTTGTGATAAGCTATTGATATCCAGTTTTATCACCCTCTTTCTAGGCAGTAAAAAAGTAGCTAAGAGATAACCTCACCTTTATACAAAGAGCAGATGGAAATAATTCCAGTATTTTGTTATTGTTTTGGGGGGAGAAAGCTTTTCCTATAAATTTTCCAATCAATTTTTGCCTCTTTTAAAAATAGAAGAAAATAATGAATCTAATTTTATTACATTGTCTATTTCTCTTTCACCACGTTAGGAAGAATATCCAGCCTGTAAAATATTTCATAGTAATAGGTTATAGCAAAAGGGTATGGTTTTCTTTTACATTTTCTAAGTTAAATTATACTGAGCCTTACGATTCTTTTCATGTACTTAAAAAATGTATCCCAGCTGTTTTCAAAGAAAGACAAGTCAAAACTCCAAGATTATCACATTTTTCTATATTTTTTGGCATATCCTTCTTAAGTTAAATGATATACTTCAGAAATATCATTGGATAGATTTTTATGCTTATTTGTTAGAGGTATCATCAAGAAATACTAAGGAAAAACAAAGGATTTGGAATCAAGAGACCTGAAGGGGAAGAAAAGGGAGAAGGAAGGGCAACATTAGAAGGAAGAGGAATGCGAGAAGGAGCAGGACAACAACAACTTTGATATCAAGGGCTCTACTTATGGATGCTTTTTCAGTCACTGTAGCTATTTCTACCTAGGTGTCTCATCTACCTTTTCATTATGCAAAGGGGCTCAATGTAAACAGCATGTATCATTGATATATTAAGTGGACAAATGGGATAACATATGGCATATACAAAATGCTTTGAGAACTTTAAGATGTTCTATAATTGCTAATGATGATGATTATGATGTGCTGGTTGGCAAACCCAGGATAACAAGCAGTAGAATTAGTTTCAAAAGTTAGTCTATTCATGAGCTTTTTTTAAGAATGAAAAATAGCATTATCAATAATGATTATTAACATTGGTGAGATTTATGATCAAAGAATAAGAAGATATCCTTAATATTTATGAACATATCCATGCAAATATTTTGAAAATAAAAAGCTTTAATTAAGAAAAATATTTAGGAATAAAACGGATTCCTATTTTTTATAATCAAAGGATTGTTCTTTATATTCAATGACTCATCATGAGAGTGAGTTTACATGGCAATAAATCTTTGGCCTCAGCAATCCAGAAAAACAGAACCAGCTGTGATTGTCCTCAGTGAAGGGAAGACCTACATGGAGGCCATTGTGAGTCCCTGGAGCATTAAAGAAGCCCAGATAAAGGGAGATACCTATTAACACTTCTAGAGATGTTACTGAATAGTCAGAGGAATTTGGCACTAAATTTCTATATTTGTAAAAATATGCACACAACAACATAATTCATGTTTACTCATTTCTATTTCCCACAAAGCTAAAGGCAATATGTACCTGATACATATTTGTTGAATCTGTCCTGCCTTGTGTTGTTTTCCTCTGTTTCTTTTATTTTGTAGAGAATAGCTAGCATTTGAGATGATATTTGGAACACCTAGTTGTATGTGGCTTCTGTCCAAGGATCCTACCATTTAGATGGAAAACAGGTTGGTATGACATGAATGGAGTGATCAAGAAACAATGGCCAAAACAGTAAAAGAAAAATCAGATAAGCATTGGCAGCAAATCCATCACATCTTGACTTTAAGGTAATGTCTCACTGTGATCACTTTTTTTCCTTCACTAAACTTTGCATCCTCTGGGAAGGCTCATTTAGAGTTGAAAAATAAAATAGAGAAGAAAACTGATTCCAAGAAATAGTAAATTACTTGCTCAAGGTCATGTAGTAATTTGTTGGCCCAGTTATCCAGAACACCTTTCAAAGGAGGCAAAAAAAAAGTCAAATATGATGTTGTGGAGGACATGCCCTTAAATTCTGGACTGTAAAAGATCTATTTGGGTCTTTGTTTAGTCTGTTCCTTTTTTGGATATGATTCTACAAACTTGGTAGTATGAGGAGGTGTTCTTTCTGACATAAATGGAACATTTGTGGGCTCTAAATTGAAATCAAGGAACAGCTTTCATGCTTCTTTTGACCTTTACAAAGCTCAAATCAGTAAACCAAAAGAAAAGTGGCTTACAGGGAAAATAGCCCTTATCTGCTTCTATAAGAAACCCCTGTCCTCCAGAAATCACCCCTCCTAAGAGCCCAATTCCGGAGGCCACAGATCATCTACCTGTGTCTATTAGCCATGACCCTGGCCCAATTCTACTTTCAGATTCTCAGCCTTCAGAACATGAGAAGCAGGAAATGCAAAAGTGGGGAACTGCTAGAAATAAGCACATTTATAAGAACCTGCAAGTGTGGGTTGAGAGAAAACCAAACAAATATTTTCTAAAAATAAAAAGCCAAAAAGCATAGCTTGCTACTACCATTTAGTGTGAGAGGACAAAGTAAGCTGTGTGGTGATATGGGTAGAGCGCAGGACTGAGAGACAGGAACATCCGAGTTCAAATCCTGCCTCAGAAACTCTTGAGTTGTATCATGATAAACAAATTACAGAAAGCCTCTGAATTTTCATTTCTTTATCTATAAATATGAACATAAGAAGGTTGATTTTACAGCTTTGGCACATGCCTCATATATGGCATTAGATGTAAATTCATTTACAAACCTTAAAGCTTAGATGTACGCATAAGCTGTTATCAGGAAGCAAATCACCTATCTATATGTTCTTCCATTGGTGTAAAGAACTCTACCAGTACAGTTCATCAATTAGTTTAAGAAGTTAAATTACTTAGCCTGGATTACACCTAACTTGGCTCTCTATCCACTCAACCAGTTTGCCTTCAAATTTCAGTATGATAATTAAATTTCACAATGGCAACCCTAAATAATCAATATATGTTCTATAAAGCTCTCTGTTCTCACTTCTGACTCCTATCTTCCCTGTTTCCTAGAGGGTTCTATTAAATCCCATTCTCTTGCAAAGTTCCTTCCCAGTTCTACTCTACACACATACACACATATACCCCTCTCAGTCCTTTCCTTTTAAAATTAATTTCTATTTATTCTGCATATTTTTGGTTTGCACATAGTTATTTACATATCCCACATTAGATCTTTGAACAAAATTGAAGGACAAATACTGATGCTTATATACTTTAGCCACATAATGAGAAAATAAAACTCTTCAGAAAAGACCATGATGTGGGGAAAATTCAAGGTAAATGAGGGGGTGGAATTTTCCTAAAGTCCTTGCTTACTCTGGGATATCATTCTCTTCTCTCTCATATTGGAATTTGGGGATGGGAGAAGTCAACAAATTGTTGCAAGGTCCTAATTTAGACTACTTTTTGGATTAATTCAAAATTGCCATGGTCATTAATAGAGGCGTTCAATCAAATTAAAATCTCAATAAACTAGGATGCTTGGTTGCTTCTCTGATTCACTAGCATTTCTGATCAACTAAAAACATATCAGAAAGTCTTTGTTTCGACCTTTGTTGTTGAAAATCCTTCCAAAACATATTAGTGCCTTTCCCGCTTTAATAAGTAGAGGACAGAGAACATAATTTAATCTTTCTTTGATAAAATAATCCTAAACCATGCCAAGTTTGGGGCTCATTATTCACACAGCAGTTCTCACTGCAGAGTTCTGCAAGTGTCATAGAAAAAAATTATAAGTGATTGGACTGATGGAAAACTGATCTTCGAACTTCCCTAGAAGGTTGTTGATTTTTGCTCATCAATTTATTTTATGAAATCTAATATTAGCTAATTTCCTTGTAAATTGTCTTTCTATCCTAAAACTTGAAGCTAATAAAAATTATGCTAAAGTTTTCCGTGAATGGTTTTTCAGAATTAACTTTTTCCCTTGAACTAATTTGTCAATTCATTCATCCAACAAGCCTTTATTAAGCACCTTTTAAGTGCCCAACATTTTGCTAAGTGCCTAAAAGTGAAATGCCTCCGTCATTAAAGAGCTCATTATTTTAAAGTTCCATTGGAGGAGGGGGCTATCTTATACCTAGAAAGTCAAATACAAAAATATATACAGAGTAATTACTGAAGGGAGAATACCAGCAATGGGGGGGGATCAAACTGGGCTTCCTATAGATGACATTTGAGTTGAATTTTAAAGGAACCTTCAACAGATTCAATAAGGAAATATGTTCTAGGTATTGGGGATAGTTTTGTAAGGGTACCAAACTGCAAAGTAGAATGTTGTCTATGGGAAAGAATAAGGAGGATAATTTGGCTGAAACAAGAAAAGAGTTTGCAATAATTCTGGAAAAGCAGGCTGAAATATTGAATGGGCTGACAAAAAAGAGGAACTATAGAAACAAGTACATTAATATTCTGTGGGGCTGGGATATATTTCCAACCATTTGAAAGAGATATCTAGAATGAAGCTAATAAAGTAAACAAAATATTTATATCCTTAACTCGAGATGCAACTAATATTTTATACTTCCTTACTCTTTGAGAAGGTAAAGAATATGATATTGATTACAAAATTCTTAATTAGCATGTTGTAAAAGAAAACAACCCCCAGAAAAAGAAAAATAAAGTTTTTAAAAGTATGCTTCAATCTGTACTCTGAATTCATCAGTTCTCCACAATACCTCACCCTGAAGATGGATAGCATTTTTATAATACTTTTTTTGATTTTCAAAATACGTGCAAAGATTGTTTTCAACATTCACCTTTGCAAAACCTTGTGTTCCAAATTTTTCTTCCTCCTTTCATCTACGTCCCTATCCTAGACAGCAAGTAATCCAATATAGATTAAACATATTCAATTCTTCTAAACATATTTCCCCATTTATCATGCTCAGATCAAAAAAGGGAAAATAATGAGAAAGAAAAAAACAAACAACCATAAAAAGGTAAAAATACTATGTTGTGTTCTGTATTCAATGCCCACAGTTCTCTTTCTAGATGCAGGTGGCTCTCTCCATAACAAGTCTATTGGAATTGGTCTAAATCACCTCATTATTGAAAAGAGCCAAGTCCATCACAGTTGATCATCACATAATCTTCTTGCTGTGTACATTATTCTCTTGGTTCTACTCATTTCACTTAATTTCAATTAATATATTAATATAAGTCTCTCCAGGCCTTTCTGAAAGCATTCTGTTCATTGTTTCTTATAGAACAATAATATTCCATAATATTCATATATCATAATTTATTCAGCCATTCCCCAATTGATGGGAATCCACTCAGTTTCCAGTTCCTTGTTACTACAAAAGGGCTGCCACAAACATTTTTGTACATGAGGGTCCTTTTCCCTTTTTTTTTTTTTTTTTTTTTTTTTTTTTTTTTTTTTTTTTTTTTTTTGATATCTTGAGAATGCAGACCCAGTGGAATCACTGCTGGATCAGAGTCTGATAGCTCTTTGGACATGGTTTCAAATTGCTTTCCAGAATGGTTGGATCAGTTCACAATTCCACCAACAATATATTAGTGTCCCAGTTTTCTCACATCCCCTCCAACATTCATCATTCTTTCCCTGTCATCTTAGCCAATCAGAGAGGCATGTACTGGTACCACAGAGTTGTTTTAATGTGAATTTCTCTAATCAATAGTAATTTAGAACATTTTTTTATATTACTGGAAATCACTTTAATTTCTTCATGTGAAAATTGTTCATATTCTTTGGCCATTTATCAATTGGAGAATGGTTTATATTCTTATAAATTTGAGTCAATTCTCTGTATATGTTAGAAATGATGCCTTTATCAGAACCCTTGGATATAACAAAAATTTTCCTACTTTTCTGCTTACCTTCTAATCTTGGTTGCATTGGTTTTGTTTGTACAAAACCTTTTTTAATTTAATACAATCAAAATAATCAATTTTGCATTTCACAATGTTCTCTAGTTCTCCTTTGGCCACAAATTCCTTCCTTCTCCCCAGATTTGAGAGGTAGACTATCCCTGATTCTTCTGATTTTCTTTTAAGATCACTCTTTATGTCTAAATCATGGAAATGAATAGCATTTTTAACATAGGTTTTTTTGGAATTATTTTGACTCATTGTCTTTGAGAGTAGCTAAAGTCTTTGACATTTCATCATTACAATATTGCTATTACCATGTACAATATTCTGGTACTGCTCATTTCACTCTGCATTAGTTCATATGGGTTTTCTCAAATTTTTCTAAAACCACCCCTACTGGTCATTTCTTAGAGCATAATAGTATTCCATCATAATGATATACCACATTTTGTTCAGTCATTCCCCAGTTGATGGGCATCCCTTCAATTTCAAATTCTTTGCCACCACAAGAAGAGAGGCTATAAGTGTTTTTGAGTCAAAAGATTTACATAGTTTTATAGTTCTTTGGGTGTAGTTAACTTAATGTTCTTGACTAGTTCGTTATTGCACCAATTGTTATATATATATATATATATATATTTATGTTATATTATTTGTTATGTATTATATATATGTTATACATTATTATATATTATATATATGTTATACATTATTATATATTATATATATGTTATATTATTTGTTATATAAATTGTTATATATATATATGTTAGTGTCCCAATTTTTCCACATTCCTACCAGCATTTGTCTTTGTCCTTTTCTGTCACATTAACCAATCTGATAGATGTGAAGTGGTACCTCAAAGCTGTTTTAATTGGCATTTCTCTAAGCAATCGTGATTTAGAGCATTAATACATGACTATTGATAATTTTTATTTCTTCTTCTGAATACTGCTTATTCTATAACCTTTGATCATTTATCAATTATAGAATGGATCATATTTTATACATTTGGCTCAATTATTTATATATGAGAAATAAGGCTTTATCAGAGAAACTTGTTATAAAATCACTTTCCCAGTTTCCTGTTTTCCTTTTAATTTTTGAGTGCATTAGTTTTGTTTGTGCAAAAACTTTAATTTCATGTAATCAAAATCATCCATTTTACTTCCCATGAAAGGTAAATTTTTTCATTCTCTCCCAATTCACTAATATCACGTATGTGTAAATAATTTATTCATTTTGACCTCATCTTGATAGTTAGTGTGAGTTGAAGGTCTATGCCTATATTCTTCCAAGATCTTTAGGTTTGTTAAACACTAGATTATTATGGTCATATAGTATATACATCCAAAGTATTTATTATATGCTTAATCTGTTCCACTGATCCACCAGCTTATTTTCATGATATCATTTTGTAATATAGTATGAATTCTAATATTGCTAGAATGCCTTCTTTCACATTTTTTCATTGATACTTTAATATTCTTGATTTTTGTTCTACCAGATGAATTTTATTATTTTTCAAGGTCTATAAAATGGTTCTTTGTTAGTTTGTTCATTCTGGCACTGAATAAGTAAATTAGCTCAGATAGAATCATCACTTTTTATTATATTGGCTCAGCTTACCCATGAGTAATTAATTTTTATCCATCTATTTAGATCTGTCTTCCTTTGTATGAAGAATATTTTGTAATTGTGTTCATATGTAGCCCCTGATTTTGTCTCAACAGGTAGACTCAAGTATTTTATATTGTCTGTGGTTATTTTAAATGTAATTTCCATATCTCTTCTGGCTGGTCCCCTTCTTAAAATCATTTGTCTCATGGGATACATAATTTCAGTATATAAAAGTGATGAGTAATAATATTTTAAATTAATATTATTTTTAAAATATTAATAAAAATTAATTTAAAAAAGAAAACTGGAATCAGATTGTAAAAGGCTTTAAAATCTAAGCAGAACACTTTGTATTTTATCCTATAGGAAAGAAGCAATTTCTTAATCAGGAAATGGTCATGGTCCTATCTGTGCTTTAGGAAGATCAATTTGGCAGCTGTTTGTAAGATAGATCGGGGAAAGAAAAGACAGCAAGTTGGGAGAAATACTAATAAAATAATCATATTAATAAAATAATTAGCATAGATCAATAAAATGAGGACAGCTATCAGATAAAGATCAATAATATTAAAAGCTACTATATATATTTGTTACTCTGCTAGAGTTTCAAATTCAGTATTTGTATTCCTTATTAGCACCTTCCCTTAAAACAGAGGGTTTTCTTCAAAACATGTTGCTAAATAACATATTGTTAGACTTGAGAAATCTGATTTTTCTCTCTCTTAAATTGCCATCTGATCTAATTTACTTTGGAAGTGCCAAGCAGACTCTCGCAGAAAACACGCCCCATCAAAAATATATATAAGTATATACATACATATATACATATATATGTATATATATATTCCTATCAAATAGGCCTCATGCAAATCTGATACAAAAATACATAGATTACTAATAGAAATATGAAGAAAAGCCATTTTATAATGTATGTGGCCAAAAGATATGAGCAAACAGTTGTCAAAAGAATTGCAAACTATTAAAAACCATACGAAAATGTTCTGATTTGCTAATAATAAGAGAAATACAAATCCAAACAACTGAAATTTTATCTTATAGTCATCAAATTGGGCAAGGGTAACCAAAAATGGAAATAGTGTTGGAAGGATTGTGGAAAGATGAGCATATTAATGCATTATGAGTGGAGTTGTGAATAAGTATAACTGTTGTGAAAAGCATTTTGATATTATGTGAAGATTGGCTAGACTATCCAAATCTTTAAAACACAGATTATGCCATTAGGTACATACATCATGGAAGTCAGTTACAAAAAGAAGGAAATCTCATTTGCACTCAAATGTTTATAGCATTGCTTTTTTATGACAGCAAAGAACTAGAAATGAAGTAGATGGTCATGAATTGGAGAATAGTTAAAGTATGGTATATGAATATATCTGTTATTACTATGCTTTAAGAAATAGATGGATATAATAAATACAGAGAAATCTGGAAAAATGTACATTAACTGGTGAAAAGTAAACTAAGCAAAACCAGAAAAAAATAATACAATGACAGTCAAAATGGCAAGAACAATAAATCAAACTAAATGTTGCAAAATTATGACTAGACTTGGTCTCAAAGAAGAGCTATGAAAAAAAGTACCTTCCTTTGCTTCTTTGCAGGGAAATTATGAGCATAGTATATTGCTTAAATTTTATACTTTCTTGATATATTGGTTTATTTTTTCTTCTTTTTATTATATGAATTAGGTTTCTGGGAGAAGGCAGAGGGAAAGATAAGGAAAATATAGATAATATAAAAACAAAAGATATCAATAATGTTTTAATTGTGTTTTATTTTTTTATTATAGACTCATTTTTATTTAAGATTTTAGGGCTTAGAGGAAAAAAATACAGTCCCCATTTTACTGATGAAGAAATGTTACTCAAAAAGTTAAATAAACTTAGCTTAGACCATACAGGTAGTGAATTAGAGTTAATAATAATAGTTAGGATTTATATAGCGTTTTAGGCTCATATAGCAAAACATGACAAATATTTTATCTTCCTGAGAAGTAGGAATTATTATCTATATGTTACAAGTGAGGAAACTAAGAAAGGGATTGGCCAAGGGATGTGCCTATGGTTACACAGCTAGTAAGTATCAGAGGTTGCATTGAAATTCAGCTTTTCCTGACTCCAGGCATTTCATGAAGCCTACTGGACCCCTGATTCCAAATCCAAATTGCTTAGGTGGGGAGCAATGGATAAAGTCCTAGGTCTGGAGTCAGAAAGACTCATCTCCCTGAATTCTAATATGGCCTCAGACACTTCTTAGCTGTGGGACCCTGAGCAAGTCACTTAAGTTTGTTTACTTCAGGTTCCTCATCTGTAAAATGGGCTGGAGAAGGAAAATGCAAACCATTCCAGTAGCTTTGCCGAGAAAATCATTCAAGGAGACAAGAAGAGTTTGACATGACTGAAGAACAAAATACTGTTCTCCTTCTTTGCATTTACACAGCTCAGATTTTGCCCATTTCTAACCCATCTTAGCATCTGAATGACCAGCACACTTCAAAATGGGTTTCTAAGTCACTAAGTAATCCTAAAAGGCTCATTCTTCATGTGAATGGTTAGAGTTCATTCTATCTAGATGGTGACACCAATTTACAATCTGAGACATGGAAAAATAAGTATCTTAAATGAGCTACAGCCACTTGAAACTTATCTTTCATAGGCAGGGACAAAGAATGCAGTCTTCAGAGAAATAACTCTTAGTCCACCACTGAATAAACCTAGTTTTATTACTGTTTTTGTGCAAGGACTCAGACATACGCGTAGACCTATACACATGAGTACACTGGTAAATGTTTAACAATTGTCTCCACAGGAAGAAGAGAATGTACTCAGAACACACTTTTAAGCTTCATCTTCTTCATTAATATTTTCTCTATTACTTTCTTAAGTCTAGACGATTGAGAAAAATAAATAATTCAAGCCCTCATTTGTAACATTTGGTGATTGACAATGTACAAATGCTCACCCTGAAAATTTTACATTTTGCTCTCACAGCTTACTTCTTAATCAGTTCCATGATTCATAAGAAAGCAGTTAGCCCTGACCTCCTAGTATAGTGCTTGAACCATGGTTTAGTTATTTAGTCATTTTTCAGTACTGTTTGACTCTTGATGACCCTACTTAAGGTTTCCTTGCCAAGATATTAGATTGGTATGTCATTTCCTTCTCCAGCCCGTTTTACAGATGAGGAAACTGAGGCAAACAAGTTTAAGTGACTTGTCTAGGATCATACTGCTAATACATGTCTGAAGCAGATTTCAACTCAGGTTTTCCTAATGTTCAGGCATAGTTTCACCTAGTATCAGAGTTGCTCTTCTTGATTCCAAAGATCCAAGTAAAAGCGTTGGGATCTACTTTTAAACTTGTGAGCACTAAAAAGAGCTGGTATTTTGATATGATGTGGCAAACTCTTGATCATTCACCCTACTTCCCTCTTTAACTATAGCAACTAGGGCAGAGTGCTAGTCCATTAAAAGTAAAAATGCCTTCTTACTCTGCAGCTCTTATTTGAAGGATCCTATATGGTCCATATAGAACATTCCCTGTTTCTAAATTTAATACCCTGCTATAGCTTTTATATGAAGCATGGACTCAACCAAGTAAGTTTGTGACTGCACTCCTAGCTACATTTTCTCTCTTATTTTTTAGAGATTTTTTTTATTAAAGCTTTTTATTTTCAAAACATGCATAGGTAATTTTCAACATTAACACTTGCAAAACCTTCCCTTCCCTCCACCCCCTCCCCTAGAGGGTAAGTAGTCCAATATATTTTAAACATGTGCAATTCTTTTATACATATGTCCACAATTATCATATTGTACAAGATCAAAAAGGAAAAAAAAATGAGAAAGAAAACAAAATGCAAACAACAAGAGAAGTAAAAATAATGTTGAAGTTCACATTCAGTTCCCATAGTCCTTTTTCTGGGTACAGATGGCTCTCTCTATCACAAGATCATTGGAAGTGGCCTGAATCACTCACTGTTGAAAAGAGCTAAGTCTATCAGGATTGATCATCGTATAATCTTGTTGTTGCTATGTAACTTGTGCTCTTGGTTCTACTCAATTCACTTAGCATCAGTTCATTTTAGTTTCTCCAGGCCTTTCTGAAATCATCCTGCTGAACATTTCTTATAGTACAATAATATTCCATTCCATTTATATACCATAATTTACTCAGCCATTCCCCAACTGATAGACATTTACTCAGTTTCCAATTTCTTGCCACTATAAAAAGGCTACAAACAGTTCTGTATAAACGGATCCTTTTCCCTTTTTTATGATCTCTTTGGGGTACAAACACGGTAGAGACATTGCTGGATTAAAGATATGCAGAGTCTGATAAATCCTTTGATCATAGTTCCAAATTGCTCTCCAGAATGGTTGGATCAATTCACAACTCCACCAACAATGTATCAGTGTCTCCATTTCCCCAGCCCCTTCCAACATTCATTATTATCTTTTCCTGTCATCTTAACCAATTTAAGAAGTATGTTGTGGCATTTGAGAATTGTCTTAAATATGTATTTCTTTGATCAATAGTAATTTAGAACGTTTTTTTTCCATAGGATTAGAAATGTTTTTAATTTCTTCATCTGAAAATTGTCTGTTCATATCTTTTGACTATTTGCCAATTAGAGAATAACTTAAATTCTTATAAATTTGAGTTAATTCCCTATATGTTTTAGAAATGAGGCCTTTGTCAGAATCCTTGGATATTAAAAAATGTTCCCAGTTTATTGCTACCCTTCTAATCTTGTCTTCATCGGTTTTGTTTATACAAAACTTTTTATTTTAATAAAATCAAAATCATCCATTTTACATTCCATAATGTATCCTAGCTACATTTTCAACTGCGTCTTTCCTTTTTGAATAGAAATTGGAACATCATCAACTGAGAAGTGAATATGTCCAGATTTGAACATGACTCTATTCTCCACCCCGAGTTTGACAGTCCAAAAGTCCTGAATTAAATTAATGAAGTTTTCTGGTGGCAGGGGCACCTTCTGTATCTGAGAGCACACCTACTAAGGAGGATTGATCTGAGCCTGAGTATTTTATCAAGCCACTACAAGTAGTGTGCACAGTGTAAAGCTAAAGTGAGATACTAAATGACTAAATAGTTATCTCTCAAATGTTTTGTGTTCTGATGACTTAAAAACCATGCTTCCAAAACTGGGACTCTTACATTGTTGATGGAGTTGTAAACTGATCCAGCCATTCTGGTGAGCAACTTGAAACTATGTCCAAAAAAGCTATCAAAAAGTGCATACTCTCTGATCCAACAGCTACACTACTGGGCCTGTATCTCAAAGAGATCATAAAAAGGGAAAAGGATTCATAGGTGCAAAAAGGTTTGCAGCAACTCTTTTGTGTAGTGGCAAGAAACTGGAAACTGAGTGGATGCCCCTCAGTTGGAGAATGGCTGAAGAAGTTATGGTATATAAATATTATGGAATATTATTATTCTATAGGAAACAATCATCAGGATGATTTCAGAAAGTCCTGGAGAGCTTTACATGAACTGGCACTAAGTGCAATGAGTAGAACCAAGAGAATATTGCACACAGCAAGAAGATTATAGGGTGATCAACTCTGAAGGGCATGGCTCTTTTCAACAATGAAGTGATTTAAGGAAATACCAATGGACTTGTGATAGATCCATTTACATACAGAGAGAGAATCATGGAGATTGAATATGGATCAAAGCATAGCATTTTCACCTTTATGTTATTCTTGTTTGTTGCTTGTGTCTTCTTTCTTTTCTTGTGTTTTTCTCCTTTTGATCTGAATTTCTTGCACAGCATGATGAATACAGAAATATTTTTAGAAGAACTGCACATATTTAATTTATATTGGATTGTTTACTCTCCAAACCAAGGGGTGGGGAGGAGGGAGAAAAATTTGTCACACAAGGTTTTGCAAAGGTGAACGTTGACATGTCTTTGAAAAAATAAAAAAAGTATTTTTTTTAAAAAAAGGATCAACCTCCCAGCAGAATGTTAAGTTACTGACTCCTCTTTTATGTTTGTTTGCTTGTTTTGTTCAAATGTGCATTTGTGAAGACTCTGTTTTACATTTTTTCATGTAATAAATACTTTCCCATTTCTGACTGATGTTATGTAATGAATATGTTTTTTTTCCCTTTAAGTTAAACTTTAAATAAGTTTTCCTAGCATGTGGTGCTGAGAGTTTAAAGAGCCAAAAAGTCTAAGAAAAAGGAAAACAACCATTCCCTGTTAAAGACAAGTCTTCTCCAAGATTAAACAGTCTGAAGAATGACTGAGTTTAGAGTCAAAGTGTTCCCTAGTGGAGAAGGTAATTGGCACAATATACTAGTCCCTAGGGGACTAGAACAGATTCCTTGATATCAGACATGGTCCCAAAAAAGTCTAGAAAATGAAATCACTCATAGCTCTATAAAAGTAAGACAGAGACAGACAGAGATAGACAGAGAGAGAGAGAGAGACAGAGAGAGAGAGACAGAGAGAGAGAGAGACAGAGAGAGAGAGACAGAGAGAGAGAGAGTCACACAAAGAGACAGATATACACACACAGAGACACAAAGAGAGAGACACACACAGAGAGAAAGACACAGAGAGAGACAGAGACAAAGAGAGAAGCAGGAGGTTTTTTTTTTTAAATCTGGAAAGACTTATATGAATTGATACAAAGTGGCATGAGCAGAACCAGGACCAGAAGAACATTTTACACAGTAACAGCAACAACTATAAATGACTCAGTGCTGCAATGATCCAAGACAATTCCAAAGGATTTATCATGAAAAATGTTCTCCACCTCCACAGAAAGAACTGATGTCATCTGAATACAGATTGAAGCATACTATTTTTCACTTTCTTTTTTTCTTTTTTTTTCAAGTCTCGTACAGAATGAGTAATATGGAAATGTTTTACATGATTGCACATGTATAACCTATATCAGATTGCCATATCAGATTGTCTCAGAGAGGGGTAAGAGGAGAAAGGGGGATAGAATTTGGAATTCAAAACATTTTAAAAGAAATGTTTTTTAAAAGTGTTTTATACACAATTTATGAGAAAAATAGTATAAGAAACAATGTTATTTATGGTGATATTCTAAATAACACCGATTTTCTGCTCTATGAACTTGTGATTCATCAGGATAGGGAGATCTCAATGCAAAAACTCTTTTCCCTAAAGCAGATCAGTAAAACCTTTGTATGTAAAAGAATTATCTGAGACAAAAGGTTAGACAATTTGCTCCCTGGCCCCACCACCAATATATGTTTAAGCTAATGTATAAATTCAGGTTTTTCTTACTCCAAAGCTACCTCTCTTCAATGCACTGCCTATACTGCCCAAAATAAATACTTGGCGTGAAAAAAAAAACCAAAAAACAAGTGTTTGTACTCCTGTTAATATTGATTTCCAGCATAAAATATTCTATAGGTTTAAGAAAAACTCACAAAACTTGATCTGTAAATGAAAACCATTTTTATTTTTAAAATAACTTTCTTAAGCATCCTTAAAAGAGTGACATTCAATGTAGTGAGTCGTCTCCTCGGGCAAGCTTCATGTTTTTAAACCAGATTTTTTTAAATCTGAAATTGAAGGAAAATACACTAGTTCATTTTGGGGAGTTTCCAGTAAAGAAACCTAGGACTTAGGGAAGCAAATCACTTTAGATCTGCAACTATCTGAAAGCTGAAGTATCTCTTAGGATTGCTCCTTTAAATGCATCTTTTTATGTCTGAAGAAAAATGCCTCTTACCATTGCTGTCCTTCCTTTATCTCCCACCTGAACTCATGTTTTCCATCACAGCATCTTATATGGGGAAACATTTTCATGCACGTTTCCTACTTCCTACCAAACACATAATATGCGTGATATAGGAGGTGTTATTTGTTCCTTATGAACTGCTAATTATGATGACAATTTGTAAGCAGAATATATTTTTTTTGAAATTCAGTGTCACTCTTGGGTGTCTAGGCCAGCTAGAAGTGCAGTCTGACATCACTGCTCTCTCTTTACACTTACTCAATGTTCCCAGGATGCTGACAGAAATGTTTGCTTTTTTGTGCTGGTAAGTCAAATTGTCCTTTTTTTCTGAAAGGAAAGGCAGACAAGTGGGGTAAAAAAAAAGTTTGGGAAATTAAGACTGCTATGACTTTTCCACCCAGAATGGGAAAAAAGTAATAATTTGAGCTCTGAGGGTTCTAAATGATGTCTTGTGATACCTAAGTGATTTATTTTAAAATGCTGGGTTCGCCTGGTGTGAAAAATCTGTTGTTGTCCTCTATTAAGATAATGAATGGTGTGAGTAATATTAGCATGCCATTATTAATATACATCTAATCCATCTCAAACCCTGTCTTCTTTCTGGGGGTTTTTTTCTGTCCCACTTTCTCCATCTCCCATTTATTAAAATGAAATTTTAGCACGTGGATTCTAGATCAGCAGGAAGCTACCAAAGTTCACTAGGTTAGAACACAAGGATGGGTTGGGAATGGTGTGGGGCAAAAGATCAGCTTTGTATGTACTTAATGGGTAGGGACAGTGAACCTCTTAGAGTGAGGGTACCTCAGAACTAATCTGCTAATGAGGTGCAAAAATCTGAGAATAACCTTGATTACAAAACTGCTTTTAAAAAGAAACAAACAATAAAGAAAAGACAGAAGCAAATGTTACATATTGTGGAAATATTAACCACCAACACCCCAATTCTCAGAATTCTATTAATGTTATTATTGATAAATATCTTACACAAGAAACAGATGGGAATATCCCATTAGGTGCTAAATAAAATTAGCTACAACATGTGGGATCCATTTCAGCACCACAGAGCAGACCACTGAAGCTGGAATTAGTTGTGTTACATCACCAGCTACAATTACTACAGAAAAGTCTAAATCAGCATTTTCACTGGCTCTCATTACTTCCCCTCTCCTAGCCTACTCTCTTTTATAAACATAGCGTAGCCCTTCTATCAGAAGCTCCTTCTAAGTGGAAAGGAGCTGGATATTTTTGAGATATTTCTCTGGTTCATTACTCCTACTAAAATTATCTAGAACCTCCATCATCCCATCTACAGCTAGAGTGACATCAGCAGCTCCCCTTCTTAGTATCCATGCTCATTAATGCTTATAGATTAAGGGAAACCAGTAAAACATTTGTGGAAAATAACAACGGCCACCAATGAGGAACCATCCACATAGATATCCGTCATTAATAGTATTGCCTTAATCAGGATTCCAACAAGGGGAACTGAGAGGTTACTCTTACATGTTCTACGGCTATAGTGTACTGCAACCAGGGCCATCTCCATCCATCCTGATATCTATCTGGCCACCAGACCTAGATGACTCTATAGGGGAAACTGAGGCCAGGAACTTTGGCCAGCCCTCCCTCACTCATACCCAATTCATTTGCATGTCATGACATCACCTCCCTGATGTCTTGGTCATCTTCAAGAACCAAGGACAAACAACAGCAACAACTATTTTTATCTGCAACCTGCCACCTCTATCTAGATCTTCTCAGCAGCAATCCTAAGTGACTCCTCCAATCTCAGACATCTTTAGCTACCTGTGTTTTTCAGCTCAGAATTCTGGATAGTACCAATAGATGATCCCAGAAGTCTGCTTCTACTTAGGTCTGATCTCGCCCTCTCTCCATCAACATCTTCTGTATTTACTGTTCAATACACACCTCCAATACAAAGTAATTCTATTCCCGAAGCTGCAATGGCCTTAGACCTCATTCACAGAGAAACCTTATTCTTAAAAAAAAATCACTGCCTCATATTGCATGTTATGTTATAAGTTGTCTCTCCAGGTCTATTTTAGCAAATAACAGCTAGTCACAGTCAGTATTCTGCCGTCTTCACTTCTCCCCAGTACTTGAATGATAACAGTAATGATAATGAGCGTTAGAAAGATAAATATCATTTATATAAAGCTTTAAAGGATGCAAAGCACTTTACACAAGTAATCTCATTTGATCCTCACAGTGAGCCACCAAGGTAGTTGATATTATCATCCCATTTTACAGATGTGGAAGCTGAAATTAAAAGAGATTAAATGACTTGCCCAAAGTGTTTCTGAGGCAAAAACTGAATTGAAAGGCAGATATTCCTGACTGTAACCCACTGCATCTTAGTGGTATAAGTGGCAAAACCAGAAGCAATGGGTAGAAGTTACAAAGACGTTTAGACTTAGGTTGAAGAAAAGCTGTGTAACAATAGCTATTCAAACACACAGATTGGGTTTTCTCAGAGGGGATGAGCATCCCATCCTTGGAGGTTTGACAGAGTTTTAGTGATCTCATCAGATGTTATAGTGGATCTTATTAGAAAATAAAGACACTTAAGACATAGCCAATACTGAAATTCTGGGATTCTGAAACTCTTAGTTGGAGAATAGTGGACAATCTGAATTGATAGAGGTTTCCCCACTGGAAGCTTCCTATTCTGATAAAATGATTCACATTCATCTATTCTTAAACATCTTATCCATTAAGAAGAATTTTGATGTCCTCCAGTGCATATATATTTTTTAGACTTTGTTTTAATGTATTGAGTCTTGCTAATTTTTCTTTTTCTTGTTTCCGCTTTAAAAAACATTTTAGTAGGGAATGGTTCCCTAGGAAGGAGAGGGGAAGGGATATTGGGCATAATATTAGTAATGTTAAAACAAAAACATCAATAATTTTTTTTAAAAATGAAATCTCAGTTCCTACTTATTTTTCCATCAAATGGAGGAACTTGTACTTACTACTGGTACTTACTTACTACATTGTTTCTCTTTGCCTCAACATGTGCTGAACGATATCTAGCCACTCAAAAACTGCTATGGTGAAAAATTACATCCTATGAGGGCAAGTTACACTGAAAAATACTAAGGCCATAGATAGTCAATAACACTTAACTGCCATAGAGTCAAAGGAAGGGAAATGAGAGGCAGTTATTCCCTTCTTAAAGTTCTATTGATTGAGTCTTTGATTTGTCTAGTTCAATGACCAATAAAGGGATCACTTTACTCTCCTCAAAGCAACCAGAGTCCTCCAAACTCGTCACATCTGGTCAAACAGAAGTAGTCAAGGACTTTGTCATCCCTAGAGCATCCAAGCATTGAGCTGACCCAAGTAGTCTGTCAGATGAAGTTAGGACAGCCCTGTATAAGGTCAGATCTTCTGATTTAAATATTCCAATTGGTTCTGAAACTTCCTGCTAACCCTGGAATGATCACAGCCATGTTCCCATTTCTCTTCTTCCAGCAAGCAAGTGAATAGAAGCAGCTGTCCCATCTCCCAGTGACTTACATTGTCAAAAACCCCAGTAAACACATTTCACTTTCAGGAATGCCTCCCTTGCCCCTCCCTGGGCAATACTTGTAAGACTCTGAGGAAACAAAAAAAAAATGCTTCCAATTAGAAAATAATGATTAAGGGTTAAATGAGAATCATAGACACCATTTAGACTAATATTTTTCATATGAGAAAACAGTCTTAAAGATGTCTTAAAGTAACATGCCTGATGTCACACAACTAATAAGCAGCAAAGCTAATTATTGAACCTCCAGGTCTCTTAATTCTAAATCTAATGCCTTTTATAATAGGCCATGCAGAATGATTTAACTATTGGGTAATATCATTTCTTTATTTGTAGAAAACTAATATTAGCTCATCTTGAAAGCTAGGTAAATTCTTTTAAATGATACTTATGTTACTCATAAGGTATATTATACTTATAAAAATAAAGTAACAGTAAATCTCATTTACTATTACTTTGTATTTTCTGATTTACAATTTCAGTACCTAAGATTGAGAGTTTCCTCTCCCTTTTTTTGTGGTAATTCAGATACACTGCCACCAGGTGGTAGGGATGTATCAATCTGATTGTGACCAGAACTCACCTTTATTTTACAATACACCTATCTGTAGCTTCCATCAGTGTTTCTGTTGGAGATTTGACTCCTGCCGATTCATTCTACTTCCTCCTCATCAATCAACAAGCCATATTAACAAGTTAATTACTGTTCCCTAAGATGGAACAATCCTGTTCCATAAATATACCATCCTGCCCAGAGAAGTATGTTCCATAGGTGAAATCTGACTTAGTTAAAATTTAGCTAAGTGTTTTTTTCTTTTTTTCCTTTCTGGGGGCCATTAGGATCAAATTTAAAAAAAAAAACAATTCTTTCAACTCTGGACCCCATTCCTGACTTTCCAGACTCTCCAGCACCATTCCCTCAGTCCATCACCTTTTCAGCTTTCCTTTATATATGGTCCTCCACCTTAGAATATAAGCTCCTTAAGGGCAGGATGCTTGTATTACAACTCCAGTACTTAGCACAGACTCTGGTACATAATAAGTGCTTAATAAAGCACTTATTGATGACATGACATCATTAAATCATATCTCTGCTAGCACACAACTATAAAATGAACTCTGGTATAGTTTCTGCCTTTGCCTAAAATTTGTATGAATTTTTTATTGGATTTACAGTCAAAATTATACATCTTAATTATTTTAAAGAAACTATTAAAATAACTATAAATATATATAGAGAGAGAGAGAAGAAGAAGAAGAAGAAGAAGAAGAAGAAGAAGAAGAAGAAGAAGAAGAAGAAGAAGAAGAAGAAGAAGAAGAAGAAGAAGAAGAAGAAGAAGAAGAAGGAAGAGGAGGAGGAGGAGGAGGAGGAGGAGAATGAATTGAATGGCATCTGAAAGGGCTTTTATATAGTGTTTTTAGAGAAGTCAATCATAATAACCAAAAGTTAGAAAACAAAATATGTAAATAATTATTTTCAAATTTTATAATTTGTTAATGTTCATATATAGTACCTATATTCCAGTAACACAGAAACAATTGATCTCTGTACTTAGCAAAAAAGTAAAAAGAAAGAAAAATAAAAAATGCATTTATATGGTATATGAATGTTATGGAATATTATTGTTCTGTAAGAAATAACCAGCAGGATGATTTCAGAAAGCTCTGGAGGGACTTACATGAACTGATGGTTCCAAGCATTAGGGAACCCAGAACAACATCCCATGAGAAGCTGAGATCCCTAGGAATTGTGTGTGTGTGTGTGTGTGTGTGTGTGTGTGTGTGTGTGTGTGTGTGTGTGTTTGTGCTTATTTTTGGGCAGGGGAAGTAGAACAATCAAGTCATGTCAGCACAAGCATTTTTCAAGCACTTACTATATCCCAGGCCTTGTGCTAAGTGCTAGGGTTACAAGAAGGGCAAAAACAAATAAAAACCCATCTTTACTCTCAAAACATTTGAGGAACCATGGCCACTTCTCCCATTCAAATGAATGTTTCATTTCTTATATTATTTTCACAATAAATATAATCTTTGCTTACTTTACAAATCCCTTCTACCATTGTGGGTCAGAATCTCTTCTGCAACTTTTAGTTTTAGAGCCCCAATAAGTTACTTTTTGAGGGTCACAGAGGCAGTTTGTGTCAATGGTAGGACTCAAACCCAAGTTCATTGGAAGGAATATTTCATGCTGTTTGCTCCAAATGCCAACTCTGTTCATTACAGTTCTGGCCACACAGTGGCTGGCTGTCTTTTAAATATTGATATTCTTCAAGTGTTGCTATGTTACTGAAGACAGAAAACACCCCTATTTCAGAATGAAACAAATTTGCAAGTGATCTAGAAAGAAATAGCAAGAAATATGATCAAAGGAAATATCCTATGACATTTACCAGAGATTGAATCAGAAAACAAATGATTGAAAAGACAGCCTCAAGGACTTGAATGGTTGGAGAAGAAAGTTGGTCCATTATGTAGGAAAGAGGAGGAATGAAAGGATTGTGGTTCAGTCATTTCTGTTCTGACTTTTTGTGACTTAATTTGGAATTCTGTTGGCAGAGATATTGGAGTGATTTGTCATTTCCTTTAGCTCATTTAAAGATGAGGAACTGAGATAAATAGGGTAAAGTTACTTGACCAAGGTCACAAAACCAGTAAGTATCTAAGACTGGATTTGAACTCATGAAGATGAGTATTCCTAATTTCAGATCTATTACCTTATCTATAGTCACCAAGCTGCACCAGAATGAAATAGGTAACTTAAATGCTCCACTGATTTCCATGAAATAAAATAACCTAAGGAATATGTTCAATGTTGAATAGATCTTCTATTCTGAATTCATGGCAAGTCATTCATAATAATTGACTAAAATGACATTCAATCATCCATCTCTGTGTCTCTGAAGCTAGAATAAATTCCCACCTCTTCAAATTCTTGGCTTCCACAAAAAAAAAAAAAAAAAAAAAACAAAACAACTAATACAACCAACATTGGAAGGAAAACAGAAAATAGAGAAATTTATAGCAAGTATTTCTGATAAAGGCCTCATTTCTCCAAAAACGTATAGAGCTGAGTCAAATTATTTAGAATACAAGTCATTCAACAATTGGTAAATGGTCAAAGGATATGAGCATGCGGCTTTCAGAAGAAATGAAATCTATAGTCATATGATAAAAATGCCCATAGTCATTATTGATTGGAGAAATGCAAATTAAAATAGCTTTGAGACACCACCTCAAACTCATGAGAAAGCAGAAATAAAAAAAAAATTTAAAAAAGTTGGAGGAGAAAATGGGACACTAATACATTTCTGAAGGGCTTGTAAAGTGATCTAATAAATTTGGAGGGCAATTTGAAACTATGCCCAAAGGGCAATCAAACAATGTGTGTACCCTTTGACCCAGCAATATAGTTCTATATCCCAAACAAATTTTTTTCAATGAGAATGGAAGGGAAGGACCTATTTGTACAGAAATATTTATTGCAATTTTTTATATTGACTAAGAATTGAAAGTTGAAGGGATATTCATCAGTTGGGGAATGGTTGAACAAGCTGTGGCATATGATTATAATGTAATGCCGGAGAAACTGAGACAAGATAGAGATTAGAGAGTTTTTAATATTTTATTACTTGGAGAGTTTAATTGACTGGACTGGACTCTTATCTCAAAGTATCCAGTGATGAATGGGGGAATGACAAACCCTTTTATAGCTTACAAAGGAAAGAAGAGCGGGAAAAGTTCTTACAGATGGGGAGGATGGGGAGAGCAATACTGAAAACCAGAATAAACAGAATAAACAGAAGTAAGGATGTCAATTGAAGTATCTGGATAATCTTATCTCTTAGAGGGACAGTGCTAAAAATTCTTTGAAGGCAGAGGGAGCTAGGAGCCAGGATGTCTGATCTGCTCCTCATCTCCCATTGACAATTTATAACCTTAAAACAAATGGTCGTCAGTCTTAATGAACCAGGGGGGTTTTACAACTAAGGGGACTGAGGTAGAACAGTTAAGGAAACTGAGATAGAACAATTCAGGGAAACTTAGTCAGGACAATAAGGGAAACTAGTGCAGGGAAACTGAGGTAGAACAGCTCAAGGAAACTGTGGCATAACAATAATGGAATATTATTGTGTTTTAAGAAATGACAAAAAGGATGATTTCTGAAAAGCCTAGAAAGACTTAAATGAACTGATTCAGAATGAAGTGAGCAGATTTAGCAAAACATTGTACACATCAGCAATAATTATAAACAACTGAGTGATTTAGCTATTCCCAGGAATACAATCATCCAAAATAATCCCAAAGGATTCATGGTGAAGAATCCTATCCACCTCCATAGGGGAATAAAAAACTAATGGCATTTAATATATAGACCAAAACATAGCATTTTCACTTTCTTTTTTATTTGATTCTTCTTGTACAAAATAATATGGAAATGTTTTTATATGATTATACATGTAACCCATATCACATTGCTTACTGCCTCAGGGAGGAAGGGAGGAAAGAGGGAAAAATAGAATTTGTAACTTAAAACTTTTTAAATTTTAAAATGTTTTACATGTAGGGGCAGCTAGATGGCGCAGTGGATAGAGCACCAGCCCTGAAGTCAGGAGGACCCTAGTTCAATTCTGGTCTCAGACACTTAACACTTCCTAGCTGTGTGACCCTGGGCAAGTCACTTGATCTCAGCTTCAGGAAAAAAATAAAATAAAAAATAAAAATTTTTACATGTAATTGGGAAAATTAACATTTTATTTTTATTTATAGTTTAACATATACACACTATTTATTTTTTATATTTTTCCATATGAATCATATCGGGAGAGAAAAATCAGAACAAAGGGGAAAGCTATGGGAAAGGAAAAAAAGAATAAAAATAATATTCTTCGATGTGCATTCATAGTTCTCTATCCCTGGATGCAAATGACATTTTTCATCCAAAGTTTATTGGAATTGCCTTAGATCACTGAATTTTTGAGAAGAGTTAAGTCTATCATAGTTGATCATCACAAAATCTTGCTGTTGCTATATGCAGTGTTTTCCTGGTTTTGCTCACTTCACTCAGTAGCAGTTCATGTAAGTCTTTCTAAACTTTTCTGAAATCAGCGTGTTCATCATTTCTTATAGGACAATAATATTCCATTACTTTCATATATCATAACTTATTCAGCCATTTCCCTAATTGATGTGCACCTACTCATTCTCCAATTCTTTGCCACCACAAAAAGAAGTGTTACAAATATTTTTGCACGTGTGGGTCTTTTCCATTCTTTTATGATTTCTTTAGGATACAGACACAGTAGTGTCATTGCTGGATCAAAGAGTATACACATACTTTGGTTATAGCTTCAAATCACTTACCAGAAGGTCTGAATCAGTTCTCAACTCCATCATCAATGTATTAGTGTCCCAGTTTTCTCATATTCCCTCCAACATTTGTCTTTTTTTTTTCCTGTCATCTTAGCCACTTAGATGTGGGAGGTGGTAGCTCAGAGTTGTTTTAATTTTTATTTTCTCTAATCAACAGTAATTTAAGGCATTTTTTCAAAATACTATAGATGGCTTTAATTTATTCATCTGAAAATTGTTTATATATTTTGACCATTTATCAATTGGAGATTGACTTGTATTCTTATAAATTTGACTCTGTTCTCTGTGTATTTTTGAAATGAAGCCTTTATCAGAAACACCAGCTGTAAAAATTGCTTCCCAGCTTCCTGCTTCCCTTCTATTCTTGGCTGCACTGGTTTTATTTGTACAAAAGTTTTTGTTTTTTTTTAATTTAATGTAATCAAAATTATCCATTTTGTATTTTATGATGTTCTCTATTTCACTTGGTCATAAATTCCTCCCTTCTCCAAAGATCTGAACTTGAACTATTTCTTGCTCTCCTAATTTGCTTATATCTATATACCTTTCATGTCTAAATCATGTTCCCTTTTCAACCTTATCTTGATATAGGATATGAGGTGTTGGTCTATGCCTAGTTCTGCCATACTATGTTTTAGTTTTCCCAGCAATTTTTGTCAAATACTGAGTTCTTATTCCAGAAGCTGGAGTCTATGGGTTTATCAAACACTAGATTACTAGAGACACTGATTATTGTGTCATGTATATCTCACCTAATCTACTGATCCATCACTTTCTTAGCCAATATCTAATGGTTTTTATGACTGACACTTTATAATACAGTTTTAGGTCTGATATTGCTAATCCACCACCCTTTGCATTTTTTTATCAGTTCCCTTGATATTCTTAACCTAAAATAAAATACATTTTTAAAAATCCCTGATTTCCTTCAAAACTCAGCTCACAAATAATAGCTTCTACATAATTTTTTTTCTGGTGTCCCTTGCCTATACCCCTTAGGAGCCCTCCCCACCAAAAAAAAGCATCTTAGTTTTTATTTTCTTTGTAATTAATCATATCCATGTTGTCAAGCTCAATGGTAGGGACTGCTTAATTTTTGTTTTGTTTTGTTTTGTTTTGTTTTCTCCCCAGTGTCTAGCACAGAGCTTAGAAAAGAATTAATAAATACTTGTTGGTTGAGTAATGAGTTACAGCCTGTACCAGTAGAGGTAATACTGGCACCAGTCAAGTACTAAATATTAAAATGCTTAACTAGACAACATAGTAAGTCAATGTTGCATTTCCTGATTACATTTTAAAACACCTTTTGAGAGGAATAAATGCCTAAGTACAATTTGGTACTTTGTCTACTAATCCATTAACTGATTTCATTTATTGCTACTCTAATCTGGTTATATTGCTTTCACTCTTGTCCTTGCTTCTTTTCATATTAAATCAAAAGGTACCCTGGATGTCTACGCTTGGTTTCAAAATCCCTACAAGTTTGCTCATTCCTCAGTAGTCAGTTGCTTTAACTGCCCTATTAAGACTCCTTTGATTACTTCCAAGATAATCAAAGGAAAAATTTTCTTTCTAACTTTCCTGTTTTCAGTGTCTGCTTTTTAAAAAATCTAGTAGAAGATACAGAGAAATAGAACTTTCTCAACACAGATCGACTGGTCTTAGGTGCCTTGTTCCCATAATCAGAAATAGTTTTAGTGTGATTTGGCTTGATTCTGCAGGTGGAAGCACATAAAAATGGAAAATAATTTTTACAGCAGATGACCTCAAGCTCTTGGTTGATATAGATTCCTTGGTTATATCTTGACATCCCTGTTGCTTGGATTCTTTGTAATTAGTTAGGATTCCTGGACCCTGGTACCAAAAACTTTTGTGTAAATTCTTGATTCTATTACTCAGGCTTCTTACCTGTGTTCCTACTCCCTGTAAATTGAGATTTCCCCCCAGACTCTACATCTTATCTATCAACCCAGACCTTAAGTGATCTAATATTAGGATCCCTAGTAAACACACATGCAACACATTCGCATATATATCCCAAAATATGGCAAATCAAAAAACAAAAACAAAAAATTAAATCTTGCTTCTATTTTCATCCAAAACAAAAAAAAAAAAACAAAAAAAAAAAACATGTTCTTGCATTCTCATTCCCTTCATCCAGAGTATTTGTTCTTACTTATTATCCTTTTATCCTTTCCCTATAAAATGTAAGGATTTCTTGATGAATGTGGTTGCCTCCCACTCTGACACCAGAGAATCTGAAGGACAAAGATAGGTACCTCTTTTGCCTCCAGCCTCTGCCTGCTTAGATTCATAATACTTACCCACTCAATAGTTAAGTTCAAATCCTAATATTGTCACCTGAGCCACCTTATCTCTCCTGGCCTTAATTTCCTCAGGTATATAAACAGCAGGTTGGACTAGCTGATTTCTAATCTTTCTTCCAGTTATAAATCCAAAGTTCCTTTATCATAAACATGTTTCATTAACTTCTCTGAATATCTGTCTCATCCTTTCCACTTACCAGAATTTCCTAAGTATTCACATGACAAAAAAATTGTTGATACTAAAAGCATAATCTATTGTTCTCCCCCCATCATCACCTTATGATGGGACCCTTGACAACTCAAAGGTGGAACTGTACAATAGTATTCAGACAGGGCTGAATCGCCCAGAACCCCATTTACAGTGGCAGGTTGGGTCCCCAGATGAGGGGCTGACTTCTTCCCCCAGAGTTCTAAAGATCATGCTGAAAGTTGAGAGTCCTAATATTATTGCTCAATAATTCCTATCCAGTATGCTTCAATATTAATCAATGAATGAATCTTAGCTTTTATGAAAAAATGCATTTGCTGAAAAGGAACAGCAAGGACTGAAGTCAACAATATCCTTCCCTTCTCCCCCTATAGATTACCACTCCATCTGAAGGAGAAGAGACTCAAATAGCTACTACAAAATACTCTTCCCATCTGGAAGAAGAGTACTTCCTGAAAGTCCATTTATCCCTTTGAGGTATCCCCACAAAGCTAACATGACGCAGCTGATGGACTAGTTAGCCAGGCTGGTTCCTTGAAAGGTCAAGATTACTTCTTAAAGGCTGTTGTGAGTTCTCCTCAAAAGAAATAGCTACTGCTTCTCCTATGGTTGTGATGAGACTTTGGATGACTTTGTTGGGTGTTCTCTTTAACCAAAAATCAAGAAAGAAAAAATGTACCAAGAATGAAGATATCATGTGTTCACAGACACATGGTAGCTGAAGTCACTGCCCTTCCTCTCACAGTTTAGCTTACAGCAGCAATTCTTCCTTGAAAGCTACCAGGAAAAAATAAGAGATGCTAGCTGGAACTTTTCACATGCACAATCAGTTCCAACTCAGCACTCAATTAAAAAATTTATCACATTGTAAATCAAGTGGAAACAATCAAAGGATATCTGCTCATGCTCTGAAGTGGGGGAAGGAAGACAAGTACCTCCATCACACGTTCCCATAAACTGACCTGCCAAACCTCTACTGGCCATTAATACCAGGTCGGGTACCCTGACATGCTCTAAAGACTGGGCATTCACTCATTACATACAATTTCAATTTTTTAAAAAAAGAAATAGACTTTCTCCTTTTAACTATTACGCTTTGCTGACCAAGTATTATCATTATCCATTTCTATTTTAAAGACAAGGTATCTGATTACTGAAAAAATTAAGGGACTTGCTTAGCATGGAACTAGTTAGCATCAGAACTGAAAGTTGAACCTGGGTCCCTAACTCCATTCTTGGGTTCTTTCCAGTGAATCACACTCAGGCATCTACTTCAAGAGTTCAATGATCTATGCTATTTTTTTTTTTTTTTTAGAAATGAGCCTCCTCCATTATAACAGATTAGCTCAAAAGCCTTTCATGATGCTGAGAAGGAAAATTGCCCCCTAGAATTCAAGCATTAATAATGAGCTTTTGTAAATTTTAGAATACTCCTGAAAGGCAAAAATATAGCCCATCTCTCAGACCAGAATTTTTCCATTTTAGATAGAAGTCTTTCTTTTGGCAGGACCTAATGGGGCTTATGCTCTTGCTATAACCTTTGAGAATTTGGGAGTATTTCCAAAATATAGAGAGGGATTAGAACAGGATTTTAGAGCAGATAAAAATGCACAAAAGTAAAAAAAAAATAAGAATACCCATAATTTCACTTACCATGTAAAAAGGGGAGAGGGGAGAAAATCCCATTTTCAATTATAAATTCAAATCATTCCTTTTCTGTTTAGTACAAGTCCACATTGTACTGTTTTTCAACACTGTGAAAACTACCATTTGGTATTCTTCACAGATACACATGCTTATGCCTGCAGCTGATGAATAGTTTTCTAGTACAATTTTTTTTTACTAGCTTAAAAAAAAATCAAGCACTTCTACCTTATTATATATCGATAATCAAACTACTGCATGACAATGAGTTTCTCTTACATTTAAGTCCAGACAACCCTGGGAAGTTAGAAATCTAATGTTTGATTGTTAATGGTTATCTCAAATTATTTTCAAAGTGCTCTTCAATCTAGCTAATACTATTCTAGGCCAAATACCAGAACTATAACTAGGATGAGGACACAGGACTTTGCTCTAGGGCATTGATGTTTAGACAACCCAAAGTAGTTACTATAGTAACTGGTTCAACTGAATTTTCCTTAATTACTTCCTGTATTATTTTTATATCATGATTTGAAAACCACTTTTGTACTGCCAAATACCAAAAACTATCCTCTAGGCCTCAAGAAAGTGACAGGTAAACCATTCAAAAGAAGCCTTGTTAAAGATAATATAACTTAATATTATGATTTTGGTTTCCAAAGGTTGCTTTGCAATTATCACCAAAACCACAAATTATAAATTGCTTTAAGGCTCTGTAGAGCACCAGACGGTCTTCTATATTTCGCCAAATCTGCACAGATTGACCAGGAATAGTCTTCCAAAGCCAAAATATTTCAAAGAAAAAATTATGATGCACTTCTACAAAGAGTAGTAATAATTCACTTCTGAAGCAGTTCCCTCAATTAAAGATTGAAACAATCTGGCAGATTAGGTGTTTTCATTTCTGACTTGTAGAAAAAAAGAATTGTTGTTTCCCTTTGTTTCTCCTTGAAGTAATAAAGAGTCTTGAATTGTAAGTAGTGTTCTCTGGGGTATAGAGAATAGGGGTTGAATAGACAAATCTATGTTGAAGGTGCTTATTTCAAGTCATTAAAATTCTCAGAATGACTATGAAGTTAGGATCTAACTGATTTTCTAGAAATGATGAGACTAGCACATCATCTACACCATGTCAAAAAGCAGAACTAGGAGAATCACAGTAACGTTATAAATTTCATCTTCCTTCTGATTACAAATTAGTAACTAAAAAGTAATGCTGTTTAATGAATACTCATTATTCCCAGGTAACCAGTATGAAACCTAACTGATAATGCCTGAATTACTACATAATGGGTCTTCTTCAAGCTATTTTTGGTTAAGCCTCTAGAAGAAATGAGTTTTGATTATGAAAAACTGGGTGATTTCCAAGGTTTAACCCAAACAGTGAGGGCCTCTGGATTTGGGGTTTTGATTTTATTCTACCTGCCAATTTAGTGACTCTTAGTAGAGGTGTTGTCAGAATCAAAGATACTGTGAAAATGAAAGCCAGGTTCTGTGAAAATGAGAGACCATTTGAAATAAACCCTTAACTGAGGAATTGATTCAGAAACCTTTGGTTTCTTAATAATGTGATTTTCCCTCTACTATTTCATCTCAAATAGGTGAGAGTCTATTGATATTCCAAGCCACAACATCCTTTCTGATCCAGACTACTCAAGGCATAAAATATGCCTGGGAATAAAGTTTTGACACCAGACCTTATACCAGATTTTCATATTTGAAACAGAAGGGATTTTATTAAGAGGCCATTTTCAATTAGTCTGGCAAAAAGTTACCACTCATCTGCTTGCTCAAAGACCCAAAACAACATTTGCTGGGCTAGTGCAGACCTTGTATGTTTTATATTGCTTCAGAAAAGTTTATTTAAAAGATTATAGGACTGATGAGTTTTGTTACTTAACTCAGAGTGTATTATTACTGAAAATCCAGGAAATATCTGAAGGCAACTAGCTACTTTATTTAACAATAGCAGCAAGCTTTACATTAAAAATATTATCTCGTTTTTCCCCTCACAAAATCCCTGGGAGGTAGGTACTACCATCATCTCCATTGTATAGATGAGAAAACCGAGGCAGAATTTAGGTTAAATGACTTTCCTCAGAATCACAAAACCAGTAAGTCTTTGAGGCCAAATCTGAATTTAGATTTTTTTGAGTCCAAATCTTCAGTGTGAGATTTTTTGTTTATTTTTGATCTTGATTTATGATTTTTATCTTATGTTCTCCTATTGTTGCAACTCTAATTTCTTAGTCTTATAAAGGTTCCTTGGAGGTATCATTACACACCTGTCAGATTGGCTAAAATGACAGGAACAAATAACGATGAATGTTGGAGGGGCTGTGGGAAAACTGGGACACTGATGCATTGTTGGTGGAGTTGTGAAAGAATCCAACCATTCTGGAGAGCAATCTGGAATTATGCCCAAAAAGTTATCAAAATGTCATATCCTTTGACCCAGCCATACTACTACTGGGCTTATACCCCAAGGAACTACTAGAGAAGGGAAAGGGTCCTGTATGTGCCAAAATGTTTGTGGCAGCCCTTTTCATAGTGGCTAGAAGCTGGAAGATGAATGGATGTCCATCAATTGGAGAATGGTTGGGTAAACTATGGTATATGAATGTTATGGAATATTACTGTTCTATAAGAAATGACCAACAGGAGAAATACAGAGAGGCTTGGAGAGACTTACATCAACTGATGCTGAGTGAAACGAGCAGAACCAGAAGATCATTATACACTTCAACAATGATACTGTACGAGGATGTATGCTGATGGAAGTGGATTTCTTCAACATAGAGAAGAGCTAATCCAATTCCAATTGATTAATGATGGACAGAACCAGCTACATCCAGAAAAGGACTGGGAAATGAATGTAAACTGTTATTTTTACCTTCTGAATCCAATTCTTCGTGCAACAAAAAATTCGGTTCTACACACATATATTGTATCTAAATTATACTGTAATATATTTAACATATATAAGACTGCTTGCCATCAGGGGGAGGGGGTTGGGGGAGGAAGGGAAAAAATCTGAATAGAAGTAAGTGCAAGGGATAATGTTGTAAAAAATTACCCATGCATATGTACTGTCAAAAAATGTTATAATTATAAAATAAAATAAAAAATTAAAAAAAAAAAATAAAATAAAATAAATAAATAAAGGTTCCTTGGAGAATGTAATGTAGTTCCTTGGAAAGATAAAGTGATTTATCCAGGATTATATAACTAGGATGTAACTCCAAGAACACAAAATTGATCTCTATGTTTGACTTTGAAGGAACCTAAATGGCTCAATGGATAGAATGCTCATTTTGGAGTCAGGGAGATCTGAGTTTAAATCTAACCTTAGATACTCAGTAACTGTGTGATTCGGGGCAAGTCACTTAAACTCTATTTACTTTAATTTACTGGAGAAGAAAATGGCAAGTCATTCCAGTATCTTTGCCAAGAAAACCCCATGGACAGCACTGGCTTACAAAAAGAATTGGATACTGCTAAACAATAATTCAGTCTTTTTTTTCAGTCATGTCCATTTGGTGTTTTCTTGCAAAAATAAAGGAGAAAACACTTTTGATACACAGAGTCAGATCTAAACCACTGGAAAAATATCAATTGCTCATGGGGTAGGCCAAGATAATATGAAAAAAATGGAACTTCTACTTAAATTAGTCTACTTTTTCAGTGCTATACCAATTAAACTGCCAAGAATTTATTTTATAGAGGAAGAAAAAATAATAAAATTCATCTGGATAAAGAAAAGGTCAACAAGATCAAGAGAATTAATGGAAAAATGTGGAGGAGAGTTCTGGGAAGATGGCAAGTAGGTTGGTTAATTTCAAGCTTTCCCGATTTTCCCCACAAATAGAATAGTGCCTCAGAGTGAACATAGACTAGTGAAAAATCAAGAAGACTTGGGGTACAACAGAGGTCCTCCAGATATAATCCAAGAAAATCTGAAGAAAGACTGCTGGAGATTAACCCATGTGAAGTGCAAATATCTTCAGGTTAGCTGCACAGAAGCACCAATTGGAGAACCCTGGGGCTAGCTGGTTGTGGCTAGATCATCGGCAGGAACCACAGAGACTTTCACCTCCAGATTGTTTGTGGAGCCTGAGTCCAGGAAGACTGAGGGAAGCTTGTCTGATTGGGAATGCCAGGCCCAGATGTGCAGCAGAAACACTATCCTGGGCAAGAAGAAACTAGCACCTAATAAAGTGCAGAATGCCTGCTGTGGACACTTGCAGGAGTGAGGAGCTCTTGGTTTTGGGTTTTTGGTGAGAGGGGAGATCTGAGGTCATGTCAGAGACACCATCCCTCCACTAATATGTATTATTTAAAAATGAGTGGGAAAAAGAAAGAACCCCACCATAGATACACATTATGGGAACAGGGAGGACGGGGTTCATCTTCAGAGGAGACACTGAAGTAAAAAAAAGCTTCCACTCCAAACAGCAATGTGAAATGACTCCCTGTCCAGAAAGAATTTATCATAGAACTCAAAAAAGAATTTAGAAGTCAAATGAGAGACATTGAGGAAAAACTAAAAATAATTATAAAATAAAAACCATCCAAGAAAAACAAGATTGTGAAAAAAGAGTTATCCAACTAGAAAAGGAGATACAGAGTTTCAAAGATGAAAATAACTCTTTGAAAATTAGAATTGGGCAAAGGGAAGCCAGTCAAGCTATGACAGACCAAGAACTAACAAAACAGATTATGAAGAATGAAAAAAGAACAGAATATTAAACATAAGAAAAATGACAGATCTGGAGAACAGATCAAGAAGAGAAAATAAGAATAGTTCAACTACCTGAAAATTGTGATTAAAAAAGGACCTTAACACAATAATGCAAGAAATAATCCCAAAAATTTTTTTTCTGGAATGTTAGAACATGAAGGGAAAGTAGAAATAGAAAAAAATCTACCAATCACCACTTCAAAGAGAATCTTTGTGGAAAACACACAGGAATACTATTGCCAAATTTCAAAATCCCCACATTAAAGAGAAAACTTTACATGAAACAAGAAAAAAATTCAAATATGCTGGAGCTACAATTAGAATTTTACAAGAGTTAGCAGCAGCTACAATAAAAACCACAGGTCCTGGAATTATATCTGTTGACAATCAAAATAATTAGGTCTGTGGCCAAAAACATATCCCACAAAATTATCTATAATATTGAATGAGAAAAAAAATGGACATTCAACAAACTTGCAAATTTTCAGGTCTATCAACTAAACCTGATCTTAATAAAATATTTAACACATAAGAGCCAAAATCAAAGAGCAATTTCAAGGAACTCAATATGGATTAATTATTTGGTTTTTTATATGGGAAATGCATATATTTAAGATAGATATCAGCAATACAACAGCTTAAAACAAAGATTGGGGCAGAGTTAAGGTAAAAATAGTAATTATGTTATACAAATGAGATCCAAAAAAAAGAATAGAAGCATGGGGAGGGGTAGGGCTCACAGTTCTGAATAGAATTCAGAACATCATGAAAGGATTAAATAAGCAATACTACATATATATATATATATACCATAAAGGATATTGCACTCTCCAAAATCTATAAAGAAATAAGGAGGGAAAGATGGGCAGAGAGGGAAGCAAAGATTGAGGGAAGAAGACAAAGGAAGGATTCATGAGTGGGAAGAGGTTAAGTAATAGCAAGGCAAGTTAGGAACAGAATTAATGTAAAAAGTCAGCAATAATAGGAAAGATAAGTGTGTATGTCTATGTATTGGTATGGGTGTGTGTAAATATGTACGTATATATTGATATATCTTTCTTAATTATACCCTGCTTGGGGGTTGGAGGGAAGATGAAAGGGGAAAAACAGAATAAAGTTTTTTTAAATAAGGGCACAGCAGAAAACCAAAAAAATAATTTACACGGAAGTAAAGAAAAGATGTGCACTCATGAATGTAATTTCTTCTACTAATACACACACACACACACACCGAACTGGTATTTGTTGTTATATATTTTGAATCCTCTCTAATGTTTTGCTAGGTACATATCAATATTCTTTTTTTGTTTTGTTTCATTTTGTTTTGTATTCCTTTTCTTTTTTTCCCTTATTTCAATTCTTTGAATAAAATAAATTTGGGGGAAAAAAATTAAATGGAAAGGAGGGTAGCCTAGCAGTATCAGGCCTAAAACACTTTTATAAAGCAGTAGTCATCAAAAACATCCAGTACTGGCTAAGAAACAGAGTGATAGATCTGTGGAATAGGTATGATGCTGGAGTCTTATGATCATTGATTATTGTGTCATGTGCTTCATGGATTAGAACTCACTATTTGACAAAAAATGTTGAGAACACTAGAAAATAATGTGTCAGAATGTCACACCCCATACCAAAATAATTTTATTTAATGATTTAGGCATAAAAGGTAGTATTATAAATAACTTGGGAGAGCAAGGGATAATTTACCTATCAGATCTTTGGAGAAAGAAGGAATGTATGGCCAAAGAAGTACAGAACAATATAAAATGCAAAATTGATAATTTTGATTATATTAAATTTAAAAGTTTTTGCACAAGCAAAACCAATGCAGCCAAGATTAGAAGCAGAAAACTGGGAAATAATTTTTACAGCCAGTTTTTTTGATAAGTACTCATTTCTAAAATATATAAAGAACTGAGACAAATTTACATGAATACAAGTCATTCTTCAATTGATAAATAGTCAAAAAATATGAATAATTTTTAAATGAAGAAATTAGTCATCGATCGATATGAAAAAATATTCTAAATCACTATTTATTAGAGAAATTCAAATTAAAACAACTCTGATCTACCACTTCATATTTCTCAGATTGGCTAAGATGACAGGAAAAGATAATGATAAATGTTGGAGGGGATGTGGGGAAAACTGGGACACTAATACACTGCTGATGAAGTTTGTGAATCAATCCAAACATTTTGGAGAACAGTTTGGAACTATGTCCAAAGAGCTATCAAACTGTGCATACTCTTTGATCCAGCAGTGCAGTGTCATTACCGAGTCTGTACCCCAGAGAAGTAATAAAAGGAAAAAGGACCCACAGGTACAAAAATGTTTATAGCATCTCTTTTTGTGGTGATAAAGAACTGGAAACTGAGCAGGTGCCCGTCATTTGGGGAATGGATGCACAAGTATGGTATGTGTAAGTAATGGAATATTATTGTTTTATAAAAAAAAATGATGATTGGGCTGGTTTTTAAAAAGGCTTGGAAAGATTTACATAAACTGATTTTGAGGGAAACAAGCAGAACCAGGAAAACCTTGTAACAGCAACAGCAAATGATAAACTTAGTTCTTGTCAGTGGTTCTGTGATATAAGGTAATCTTAATAAACTTTGGATGGAAAATGTCATCCTCATGCAGAGAGAGAACTATGGAGACTAAATGTAAATCAACACATACTATGTTCTCTTTTTCTACTATTTTTTCCTTTTATGTTTTTTTTTTCCCTTTTGTTCTGATTTTTCTCTAAACATGACTCATATGAAAACATGTAAAAATGAATATACAAATATGATAAAAATATGTTGTTGTACATATAAGTGGGGGGAAATAAAAATAAAAATAAAAAATAAAGACCTTGTCATTTCCTTTGCCAATTCAATTTACAGATGAGAAACTGAGGCAGGGTTAAGTGACTTTCCCAGAATCACACAACTCCTAAGTATTTCAGGCCAAATTGGAACTCAGAAAGATGAGTCTTTCTGGCTTCTTATCCAGCACTCTAACAAATCTCTACCATAATTGCCTCTTTAGCTATGTAAGTCCTTTCAATCTTTGCTTTTATGTTAACTTAAAGAGGCAATGAACACACCTGTTCACAGCAGTCTGATAAAGTTCTTTCAAAAAACTGCTACATATTAATGTTGTCTGCTTGAAATTCTCTTGCAACTATGTCTTTCAAACAGAAATAAGACAGAGAATAGTTTCACTTTAAATGCTTCCCTTTTAAAGAATAAGACTAAGGACTTTAGAAATACAGATCTGCCTAATGAAATCCATCAAATATCTTACAGAACAGGTACAACTTGAGCAGTTAAGAATTTAATATCTTCTGTTAAAAAAAAAAGTAGTCATTTCTTAACATGAACATTGTGCATAATTTGATATCTAGCAGCATGAACACAGTAAAATTCACAACATTATAAATAATGGACTTTCAGGTCTTTCCTTAACAACCATTGTCAGACCTCACATTGATCTGGTTTCCTAGTTACTACATAGGTAATCAAAGCCTTAGTCAGCACAGACACATCATCCCAGAAGCCTGCTTCTAACCATCTCTTCATTATACAGCCACAGCACGAGTTCTCATCATTCCTAGTAATATTCCTGGCCCTACTTTTACCTCGTCTATCTCATTGAACTAATCTCTTGCTTTCTACTATTTTTATGAACTTTATGAACCTTTTAGTCTTGGTTCCTCCTGGTTTTTCTCCAACCCTCTTCCATTATTTTTTTCCTTTGGGGCATAGAGATGTATATTCATATGGATTTCTGGATTTCACATATCCCTTTCTCAATATCTTTTTAAATATATTAGTTATCATTCTCCCTATTTTCCTCATTTACCTCCTTCCTATCGTGGTTTTCTTTTTTCATAAATTATTGTTTGAAAATTGTTGCACATGATTTTAAGCCATAAAACATCACCAGAATAATGCTAGCATGAAAAGTATGACTTTTTTGGTCAGAAAATGATTTGATATTGTTGAAAATGTTGCCTAGTTTCCAAAACACAATCCATGCAGTTCTCCCCTCTGTTCAATTCTGGGCCTGCTTCCTTGTCTATCTATGGTGTCTGGCTAAGGTATTTCTGATGATAAACTACTTATATGGGCTGTCCATCAAACTTCATGTCAATTTGGACAACTAGAATTCTTCATTCATTTGAATCTTAGGGGCAATGGATATATGTGTGGATGTGGATGTATGTGTATGTATATAAATATATATATAAACCCACACATACATACACATGTATATGGATATAGATATGTGTTCATATAGATCTATAGCATTTGTCAGCAATACCTTTCATGTGAGAAGAGGAGTGAAAGGTATCAAAGATATGGGATCTGGAAAGGAGGTGACTTGGTTACAAGTGAGGAATAATAAATGAACAGAATGGCTTTGGGAATACAGTCTTAAAAGGATCTGGGAAAGGGGCTCTAAAATATTTCATTTGTGAGAGGGAATGGACAAGAATTACATAGGAAAAGAAGACTCCTTAGCTATGATTTAATTACTGGCTCCCAGTGTCTAATAAACACCTTTCAACAACCACAAAATATATGTTGTGAACTACTTAGTTAATATAAGATACTATTCACTCCCATTATTTACTATCTGGAGGGGCATTAAGGAATTTTTATCAAGTACCTGTTGGACCATTATCATGAACCCTCATGGGGTCTGAGGACCACAAAGTGGAAACAACTGATCTAAAGTACTTGAAGACATAGCAACATTAAAGACATCACAAAGTCTTTGAAATATTGTTGCATTATCTTATGCATTAAAAATTAAATTTTGAAGAAGAATCCATAAACTTTATCAGAGTACCAAAGGGACTTATTTCACACACACACACACACACACACACACACACACACACACACACACACACCACAATGGATTAAGAACTGCAAGTTAAGGTCTGACCAAATCAGTTATCTCATTCTAAAGATAAGGAAGCTATAACAAAGAGATGCAGTGATTGCCAATTACCCAAGGTCATGCCCTTGCTAAAGTAATAGTCAAACCTAGATCCTTTGATCCCAAATCCAGTTGTTTCTGCCAGAATATCTATAATGATACCAAGGGCAACTCGAATCTCAATAACATATGCATGTTGATTGGAAAGGAATCAAACTAATGGGCAAGGCACTAAATTTCTCTAATAGTTTTTGCATGGGGCTTGAAGAAGGATTGATTCATATTAAGCCATAGAGTGCTAAAGGTCCCTGGGATTATTCAGTTCAGCCATAGAGCTATCATTCAGTTCAAAATATCCAGTACTTACTCAGGTAAGAATTTTAGATCAATTTGGGGACTGAACCTCAAGAGTCTAGCCTTCAAAATAGAGCCTTTCAAGAACAGCAATATAAACTTTAGAAACTTTAAATCAGTTCCTTTGGTCTAAACTCTGGTGTCTAGATGATGCCTATTTTCCCTAATCATCTTTTTATGGAAATTATGCTATTACCAATGCACTTCAGATGAGCTCATGAAATATCCTTCGATTATTTTTTATTTACTATTATTTATTTTGATTATTTTTGTACTATCTTACTAATGAGCATTCTTCATGCAACCAGTCAAGAAACATTTATTAAATGTCTACTGGTGTCAGGAATTGTGCTAAACCTTGGGATTTAATGACAACAAAATTATCTAAATTAAAGTGAGATTCTGGAAGGCAGGCCAGACCACATCGAGTTCTGGGATTTTCTTCCCCTTTTGGGACTTTTATCCTGAGTGACAGAGATCCATTCTAGTTCATGAGAATAATGACATGTTTTTTCACCTTTCTCTTTCTCAGGTGTTTTAAGGATTGAAACAACTCGGTGTTTTTATGGATCTAAAAGCCTCATCCCTCTCTACCATCACTTTGTATCTTTACAAACTGTCTCTTAAGTGTCATTGCTGTAATCATTCTTTAGTGGTTTGGAGTTTCCTTTTGGTTTAGGATTAAAACTACCTGTTCCCCACCTGCTTCATGTTTTATTATTTGTGCCCAGTACTTTTCCCACTTTCTCTGTATCCCACCAGCGCTAAGGAATTACTTAGGAGCAAATTTCTAGCAGCGGGAGCCTTCCTTTCTTAAAGGCAATGTCAAACAGAGCAATGACCCTCAGGCCAAGGACGGAGATATGCCTCCCGGCCCTCAGTCTAGCAGGGCCTGAATTGTATAACTGAGAAGTAAGCCGAGCTGCTCAGGGATTTCTTAGGGAACAAGATAGGAGGGAATTAGGCTGTTTCCCCCCTCAAAAAGGGAGTCAAAGTGCTTATTTCTCAACTAAGTTGATGCGATTCCAAACATGCTTTCATCAAAAGCCAGTGAATGCTGGAAGTTTTCACAGATTTGAAAAGAAACAATCGTTGGCCAAAGCAAAACTTTATCGCTTTTAATCAGTGTTCTGGAGGGCAGGGTGACAGGAAGGGGCTCATATTCATTACCACACTTGCTCAGGTTTGCTAGAGTGGCCCGCGGGACAGAAGTCCAGGTTGGGGGAACGGGGGCGGCTGCTCCGGCTGAAGGGGAGGGGGACGTTCCTCCTCTTGCCCTCTCCGGGCAGGCGGGGCTGCCAAGCCCCGCCTCGAGACCTGGGCGGCTGCGGGGAGGGGTGGGGAGGGGGAGGCCCGGGCTGAGAAGGGCAGGCGGGGCCTAGCTGCTGCCCCAGCACTGTGCTAAGATCAGGCAGATGCCAGGCCCTGGGCTGAGAAAGGCCGGCCGCCCTCCGCCCCCAGCGGCCCAGGCCGGGTCCAGAAGACCGAGGCTGCGCCAGCTGAGCTAACAGCCGGAGGGCACACGCACGGGCCGGACCAAGCTCTGGGACAGAGCGGGAGGAAGAAGCCGGAGGAGGAAGAAGTAGCTCGGCTCGGGTAGGGAGGGGAGGATATCCCCGCGGCCATCCGCCTGCCGTCTTTCGCTTTCAGAGATCCGCTCCTCGAGGCTCCCTCTGGGAGGGGACTGTGGAGAGGCGGACGATCCCTAATCTCTAGAACCCGGCAAATAATCGGGGGCGTGGGCAGCTGCAGCCCGCGGGCTTGCGGCCACTGGCCAGCCCGGCTAGAGCAGGCTAGTCTCGCGCCCTGCCAGCTCCGAAGTTCCCACAAAGCCATGCCTGTCGGAACGGGAAACTTGCTGGGGCCAGAGCAGGCGGGAAGGGGCCGGAGGATGGCCTGCGAGAAGCGGGTCCTGACTGGGAGCTACGGGCTGCAGGGGAGCCGCCAGCCCCGGGATCTCTAAAGCCCCCGGACCTTCATTTCTTCTACTCCCACGTTCTAGCCTTCCATTCTCTCTTCCAAACTTCGGCCACTTAAAGCTCCTTCTAGCAGCGGCTGCCCTGTCTCAGCACCGCGAAGGTGTTTCAAGCAGTGACACCTGTGGGGGCAGTTAGTAAAGATGCGTCAGACTCAAGTGATGGGAAAGAGGGGATGAGACTTTTAGATCTATGGGAACACTGACTTGTTCCAATCCTTGGAACACATGAGAAAGAGAAAGGTGGAAAACATGTCATTCTTCTCACTTGAACTAGACTGGTCTCTGTCACCCAGGATAGAAGTCCTGGAAGGGGGAAAAAAAAAATCCCAGTACTCAGTGTGGTCTGGCCTCCCTTCCAGAATCTCATTTTAATTTAGATAATTTTGTTGTTCAGTCCTGACTTCACGTATACTTGGAGTTTTCTTGACATATATTTCAAGTTGTTTGCTAATTCCTTCCTCGGCTCATTTTACAGATAAGAAAACTGAGGTGAATGGGATTAAGTGATTTGCCCAGGTCAGACAACTCAGGAAAGTGTCAGACTTGAACTGGGGAAGAACAATCTCCCTTCTTCCAAGCCAAATACTTTATTTGTACCTAGATACCTCTAATTTAAGTAAACAAGTATTAATTGGAGTGTCATTTAGCCTTTGTAGGCCTCCATATTCTCATATATTTAAAAAAAAAAAAAAAGATGGCATCTATTAAATGGAGGAGTTGGGTAGAATTTTAAAGGTCCTTTCTAAAATTCTAAAGAATCTCTGAAAAGAAATAGGCCCCTGATTTTTTTATAGGAAGTGGAATGGTAAATTGGATCACTGGGAATTAGAGTTATTTTCTGAACCAATCTCTCCTTAACTGTTCCATGTATGACTAAGAAATTCATTTAACTTCCCCGAGTCTTAATTTCTCCACTTGGGAAATAGAACTGGTCTCCATGATATGTACAGTTGCATATTCTAAATCCTATGATGGTTTAAATATATTTTTGGCCCAGTTAATAAAGCTGTAGAATTATGAAAATGGACCTAGTTGTGAATCATTTGAAAAAATGGTGGGACAAAGTGTGCTCTCCTAAAACATGTCCTTCCATCTAGAGCAAAAAGAGAAAATAAAAGGAAGAAAAGTAAAAGGAATTTCTGAAAGAATAATACAATCCAATTATAGATATCATTATTAGGTAGTAAGGTTGGGATCAGTGAGTCAAGAAGTGAGAAAAACTACGTAGATATACTCAAAAACTCATATGGATCTGTAATATGTGGACATTCCCTCCAACATGCACATTGAAGCCTACTCTACTCTAGACATACTGCACTTTCTTCCCTGATATTAAGACATCCAACATGGAGACTTTCCTCAGGTTCTCTTGAGACCTAAAGATATCCATGGAGCAAAAAAGTTGTCCATAGGTTTGTGTTTTTATTCATGTTCTATTCTCCCATCCTATTTATCTTCCTGTCCACATATAGACTTTCCACATAGACAGTCCAGAAACAATGGAGCTTAAAAGGGTCTTTGAGATTGGCAGTTCAGTCCTCTCACATTGAAGATGAATAAACCAAGGGTCAGAGAGGTAGTGCCTTGCACATATTCCTATAGTTAGTTATTAACTAAACTAGGACTAAAGCATCTGCCTCAGATTCTATTAGACTGCCCTACTTTTATTTAAGAAAAGAAAAGAAAGGTGTTTGAATCTGAACTTCAGGGAATGTGCCAGCCCCCAGAGTACTCCCTCAGCTAGTCCAGGCAACAGGGTCATTGTTATAATCAAACTTTCATTGTTGTTATTCAGGGGTGGTCTTAGAGACAGAAGTTAATGCAAGTGGACATACTTTGAAACTTTCAAGTGCTAAAGAAATAAGCTTTAAAATTTTTCATCATGAATACAGTTAGCATCCAATTACTTGATGTGATCTATTGGACAGCCTTGGGAGAGAATATTACATTAAGAACTGCTGACCTTTATCAAGACTTTAGGAAAACATTCACCTTTGCTTTGGTAACTTTAAAAGTTACTGGAGTAACTGATTGATTCTCCCTTTTAAAATCTGTTTAACTTTACAAAGCATTCAGCAGGTTTTGATGCAATGTTCAACATTGCTGATGGAGCAAATATCCCAAAGTCCTATAAAACTTGAGGCTGGTTAAAGATTGCCTTGTTCTGGGATTCCTCTGGTAAAATCTTCTTCTGTTCTACACATCACTTCTTTTTAGTATGTTGCCAATGACATCTGCTTTTTCTAAGCCTGCAATACTTTAGCAATCTGTGTATTCTGGGTGAATAGGCCCTCCCACCAATGATAAAAGCCCTTCTTTGCCTTAGTAGACTTATAATTACTGGTACCCTCAAAAGTTTCTTTAGTGTTGTAAGTGCTTGTCTTGGTGTTCAAATTCTGTTTCTAGTTTACTATGTGATCTAGGGCAAGTCTTCTGACAAGGCTGAGTCCAGACCCTTAAAATAAAAGGATTGAACAGGGTCATCTCTAAGGTTCCTACCAATATTAAATTCTATGATTCATTACCCAACCTTCAAGAGATGACCGTCAGACAGTAGAGTGGGATACAGATGGGGGGAAGACAATTTCTCACAGGGCTGGTACTTAAAATCTTGGCACTTGTTAGGTGCTGCCCAAATTTTCTTCTCTATTGAGATGACTTGAAACCTCAGGGTCACCTCCACACCACAATGAATCAGCAGAGTAGGACTTTAGAGGAGATATTTTTCCTCATGAATAAAGAACATGTCATTTCCTCAACATGGAGACCTCCTGGTGGAAACATTCCAAAATCCTCTATGATATCAAATCTTAGGAAGCTGCTTAAAGGAACTCAGTGGTTAGGTGATTTGAACAGGGTAACAGCTAGTAAGGAGTCAAGAAACAATTATCAAGTTTTACATTACATTACATTACATTAGGCACTATATAGCCACGAGAGATACAAAGGAAAAATTCTGCCCTCAAAAATAGTTATCTAAAAGATTAAACAAAATTATTTTTAATAAAATTATTTTTAATAGTTAAAGCAAAAGGTACATGCATATCATAATTGTCAGATACATTCAGAGCCTAGATTTTTCTGATCAAGTCTCAAATATTGCTTTGTTTCATTGCTAATAAAAAATGAAAATAAATTGCTTGTTGCAACATGGTTCCATAAAATGTTGAATTTGAAGTCAGAAGACCCAAGTTCAAATTCCAGCTTGCCTAATAGACTTTGGGCATGTTACAACCTTTCTCAGCTATTTCCTCACCTGTATAATGAAGGAGTTAGAACAGAGGACAAGGTTCCTTCTGATTCAAAAATCAGCAATCCTATGATAGCACCAAATCACTTGTCAAGAACACATCTCCAAATGGTACTACATGACTTAAGGATGAGGGATTCATTTCAAGGGTTTTTCTGGTCTAAATATCTACATTTTCGGCAGAGTAAGGCAAGCCTCTTCCTCTGCTAGATATTTTCTTTAGACTTTCTTGTTCTCAAACTTGTCATTTTGACAACAGAAATGATCTTTGGATTTCTGTTTAGTTCGCATTGCCGGTCAAATATTCAGGAGCCTTTGGATGGAAGGTTGCCTATGGATGTTAGCTGGGGTTATTAAAGTTTCCTTTGTGATTGTTAGATCAACAGGTAATACATTCCCTAGCATATTGCAAACAGTTGTCTCTTCCTTACTTTAATCAGAGGTGGCAAAGAAGGAACTTCATTGTTTAATTACCTTTTTTAAAGTATATTCAATGTAAGTGAATGGGAGAAACAAAAGCTCAGTCCCAGGAATAAGCAAGAATTGGGATTTTGAGTTATTTTATGGATCACAAATCATACTACCACTTTCCCCTTTCCCAAGTTAGCCGATGCTCATGGGTGCTATTGAGAGGTTATTCATTGCAGATTTTTTTTTCAAAAATTGCTTCTCAAATATAATTTTTGTCTTCAAGGAATATTTGAGGGAAGTTATACATGCTTATTGCAGTTTTTCATATGTAAGTAACAGAATATAGTTTAAAATACAGCTTTCTGGGTATCATGGTGGGACCCAAGGGTATCTCAAATCCTGAGGATATAATATTCATTCTTCTACTGTGACTTAAGCAGAAATGCAATGAGGCAAGTTCTGCTGTGGGCAAAATCTTGTTGACTCCTGGGGGAAACTGACAGTTAAAAAAAAAAACAGACTCCCTTTAGGCTAGTGTTCAGAGTTTTCACCTCCTTTTAGTTCGATGAGTAGTGCAATGATGTTAAATCCTTTAGACTGGAAGATTTTTTTCCTATGCATGGAGGAGAAAATTGTCTGGATACTTTGACATGAGTACTGCTGGATTCAACACTATTGTGATGACTTTGGTTGTTCTTAGAGTGAGAACTAAAGAGTTGATCTGTAACACTTAAAAAAAAGAGGTTTTTTTGTTTGTTTGTTTGTTTGTTTGTTTGTTTTGGTAAAGATGATCTGTCTGTTTCCTATCTTGCATCTCTACACATTAAGTTGATAATCACTTACTTACTAGTTCTTCATTCTGTCATCCACAGAACTCTCCTCATCAGCTTTTTCTTTCTTAGTCTTCTCCTATTTACAAAGGTTGTTTTTCTGAATTGTATATAGTCAAGCATTTAGCCAGCTTTTTACCCAGACTATTGAAATAGTAATTACCATCTCCTTCTACAAAATCCAGAATAATAACTGCTTATCTTGCAACAGCTTAATTGGATAATTATTTACTGTTTTGCAGTATTTAGAGTAGAGAATGCTGGTAAATATTGTGGTTAATAATGCTATTCTCTATAATTTATAGTCCACTGCTACTGCTAAGTCTTCTCTATTATTGTTTTCTAAGATTGTTTTCTTGGTCCCTTTTCATAGGCTGATTTTCCAGAATGTAATCATTTACAGTTATGAAAGCATTTATTCAAGTAAATTGTAGCCTATTGTAGTGGATAGAGCACTGGTCCTGGACAGAGAAAAACTTAATATTTGTTAAAACTCAGCTCAGATATCTCCTACATGAAGCTGTTCCTGTATGAAGCTTCTAATGACTCATCCAATAGTCCTCTGTATTTATTTTGTATATTGAGAAACCAATGTGATGAACTGACTAAAGAAATGGCTTAAATGCTGTCCAACCTAGCAAAGATTGTTTTAATGATACTTAAACTAGTACTGCTATGGAGTAATACACATAGATATTATATGTGCAATATAATTGCGTATGTATATATATACACACATATATATGCATATATATATGTGTATATATATATGTGTGTGTGTGTGTGTATATATATATATATATATATATATATATATACACCTGTCCATAAATATACTATGGTACAAATATATATATTTCATTGTGTGTATACATACTTATGTGTATGCATCTTATATAAGCATATAAACATATATACATACACATATTAATGTGTGTATATATATGAACAAAAAGAGAAACTATGCTTTCAATGGTTTCCTTGAGTAACCAGACTTCAACCATCCCCAACACAATTATTCCCCCAAAAGTAGTATTGGTCTGGAGATTTTTGTGCAGGCCCTTTCAACATTCTATGGGGCAATTCAGCATGAATCTGGGACCTCCCAAAGGGATTAAAGGATTGTTTCTGTAATTTGGATTAGAGGCCCTTTTCGCTAGCTCCTTAAGCCCTCCACTATGAACCCTTGTTGGTAATGGACCTTAATCACAACTTTTTCCTCTGCCAACTGCGCCTCCTTTTATTTATTTCATTGAGCTCATGCTGTTTCAGTAGAATTGGAAAATAGGGGATGGAGGAAATGGGATGTGATTACCCTGTGATTCAAATTTATCAGTATGTATCATAGGATTTAGCTGGACATCTCATCTAATACTCATCATTTTATAGCTAGGGAGCTAAGGACCCCAGAAAAGAGTCTTGTCCAAGGCAAGTCACTGAGCCAGGATTGGAACCCAGTCCCTCTTCACTGCGCAATGTTACATATCCATTTAAGAAGCATTTCAATAGGAGACTTGGTTCTTTACCTTCCAAGAGCTCCCTATTACTGTTAAATTGTGCCCATTGTAGGAGGCTAAACATAGACTTCCTAGTAATATCTCTTCTTGATATATTTCATGACTGGGAGGCTCATCAGTTTAAAGTTGGAAAGGGACCTTATAAACCAGGAGTCAAACCCGCTGCCTGCTATACTCCCAAGTGCAGCACAAATTTAAATATAATTGGAAAATATTTAACAAAATAAATAAATTAAAATTAAAATAAATTTAAGTAAATGTATAAAGAAAAAGGCATTTTGTTCATTCATGTCCACCCCTTTATGACCCCATTTTGGGTTTGTCAAGAACACTCTAAATGAGGTCACAAAGAAGTGGACATGGCTGAAAACTACAAACAGCCACCATTCCCAAAATACAATAAAACATAGTATTGGAATGAAATGCTATCTAAGTCAGCAGGTCATTTACAGGGATCCATATTTGCAGATCAGTACCCCTTGGTCCAATTTCTATTCCACTTTGTTGTAGGCCGTTTTTGGCCATTAACTGTTGAGGAAGCCAAAGTTCAGGGGATTTAAGTGACTTTCCAGGTCCTTGTAGATAGTGGGTGACAAGGCTCAATTTGAACCAAGACTTTCTCTGTGCAATTCCAAGGTCCTTCCTTCTATACCACTTTCTCCCCAGAAAAGTGCTCTTACATTGGATGGAGTGCAGTGGCTGGCAATGCTAAGCTTGGCTTTAATTGAATTCTGCCCCAGCCTAGCAGTGTGACACTGGGCAAGTCGCATAATACTGCTCAATCTCATTTTCCTCATCTATAAAATGGGGATAAAAAATCTACCTACCATGTGGATTAAATGAGAACATGTAAAATGATTGCAGATTTAAAAGCATCATATAAATGCCATTAACTTGTTAATTAGGGCTTTAAAATTTTTGCTTGAACTTGCATCATACAATGTGGAAGTGCAACTTTCTAACACTGATGTTGATGGAAAGCTTATCAAAAGCAAAACAAAATTATCTGTTATTAATAAAATATATATTTTAATATAAAATATATAGTGCATTAATAAATTTTAATTTTGTTAATAGCTAGCCTTTTTTGAAATTTGCAAATTGCTTTATTTACTCATTTGAACCTCACAATTTAGTGAGGATGGTTGTTATTATTATCACATTTTACAGATGGGAAACTGAGGCTGAGCTGAGTTAAATAACCCTCTTTAGGTCACTCAGCTACTAATTGCCTTAGACAGGATTTGAATTCAGGTTTTCCTTACTGTAAAACCCAACACTATCCATTATGGCATGTAGTTGACTATTTACTGCCCAGCAATGATTTTGTGCCTCTATATTCCAAGCCAGATGTTCCGAGTTTAAAAATATATTCCTCTGAGGATTTCAAACTGTCACTAATTCTAGATTCTCTCTTATTTAATCTATTGAATCTCAGACTTATAACTGTACTGAAGAAAGCAATCTAGCTTTTGGCTTAATCTGCACTTTTCAAACTTGAGCTATTTATTAAGGTTCCAGAGGAGTCAAAAGGATTAATTCCAGGACATCTTTCCTTTTTGACAAGGCTTGGCTAGGATCTGATGAGAACTGAAGGGGTTTATATGTTATGCCTATGATCTATAACTGTAAATATTCTGTGAAACCATTTTCCTTCATTCAGTTTTGTTTGTGAATTGGTAAAAGGTGAAGGAAAAAAATTTTAATTGAATTTGCATCATGCAAAGTACCTTTCCATTGCTTATGGAAATCCCATTAAACACAAAGTTTTGATGATATCATTATACAATTTGTAAGAACTAAAACATTATATTTTGTAAATTGAGTTAAAAATGGAATAGAATTATTTATATAGAATTTAAAGTTTACAAAATATTTGATCACATGATTATAAAGTAGATATTATAATCATGAAGTTATTCTAATGGAGATCAGGTTAGACAGTGGTACTATAGTCTTGTAAATCTTATTCTTCTTGTCCAGTGGCTCTTAACCTTTTCTTGTATGTCCTAGACCCCTTTTGCAGTGTCTGGAGAGAGGGGTGAAGGTCTCTTCTTGGGATGTTTTCAATGCACAAAATACATAGGATTTTTTTTTAAACCAAATTACATTGATATTTAGTTATCACACTAAAAAACGTTCATGGATTCCAAGTTAAGAACATATCAAGATCAAAGTCCATCAACCAGTAAATTGATAGAGACCTTAAACATATTTTCAAAATATATTTTCTATATATAAACAATATAGAGATTTACTATTTGTAAAAAAAATAATAACTTACACCTTCACATGTCACCTGAACAGTTACAAAGTACTTTGGAGGTGTTAATATCATTTGAGACTCATAACAATACTATGAAATAAGTACTATAGATCAGAGCAAAAATGAAGAATCAGGAAAAGAATAGCTAAAAATTTCCAATATGGGAAGAGCAGTTGAAGTAGTTATTAGTATTTTCCAGTAATGTTTCCCTTTGCTACATAAATATAGACATACATACATACATACATACGTGTGTATATATACATATATATATATATTTATTTATATAGAGAGAGACATACACATAGTTGCTCTCTTATTTTTCTCCTAATTTACCTCCCCATTTATTTGCAGAGATCTAATTGCCATCAAAAGGAAGTGAATTAATATGTAGCAGAGGCATTCAAGACCTTTCCATCCTCCATATTCATATATCAGCTGTCTGAAACAACCTGTAATTAGAGATCTAATATGTCTCTTCCTTAGGGGAGCAGGTACATCATTAGATAGAGCATGGGAGTAGGGGTACAGGAAAGAATCTCAGACACATATTAGCTGTGTAAGCCTGGACATATCACCTCTACTTGTCTCACTTTCCTCAACTGCAAAATGGGGCTAATACAGGCAAACTGAAGAGTTTGTGAGTTCGTTTCCAGACCACTGCAATAAGGCAAATATCACACTAGAGTGAGTCACAATTTTTTTTGATTTTCCAGTGATTATAAAAGTCATGTTCTACCCTATGTTGTAGTTTCTTAAATGTGCAATAGTATTATGGCTAAAAATATATACATATCCCAATTTTAAAATACTTTATTGTTGAAAAGTGTTAACCATCTTTAGCCTTCAGCTTTTTTTTTTTTTTTTTGGCTTGTGGAAGATCTTGCCTCCATGTTGATGGCTGCTGATTGATCAGGGTGATGACTGGTAAAGGCTTGGGTAGCTGTGGCGATTTCTGAAATTAGACAGCAATAAAGTTTGCCGCATCAATTGACTTTTCCTTTCAGGAAAGCAGTGCTGTTTTATAATATTTTACCCTTGCTAGAACTTCTTTCAAAATTAGAATCAATCCTCTCAAATCCTGCCATTGCTTAATCAACCAAGTTTATACAATGTTTATCAGTATTGTTATGTCTTAGGGAATATAGACTGGAAACTAGGGAAAGAGATGTGTCAAATGGCCAGTTGGTGGAACAGTCAAACACAGATTTATCTATTAAATTCACTGTCTTATATGGGCAAGGTTTATTGCAACCAAAAACAATTACAGTAGTAACATCAAGAATCCCTTATCACACAGACCACCATACCAAATATAATAATGAAAAAGTTTAAAATATTGTGACAATTACAAAAATGTGACACAGAAACACAATATGAGTGCACAATGTCAGAAAAATGGCTCTGGTAGACTTGTTCTATGCAGGGATGGTACAAACTTTAAATTTCTGTTTTTAAAAAAAGTAAAAAAATAATAATAATTTAAAACCAAAACAAAACAAAAAAAGGCATCTAGTTGGTGCAGTAGATAAAGCACCAGCCCTAAAGTCAGGAGGATCTGAGTTTAAATCCAGCCTCAGGCACTTAATACTTCCTAGCTGTGACCCTGGGCAAGTCACTTAACCCCAGTTGCTTCAGCCAAAAAAAAAAAAAAAAAAAAAAAAAAAAAAATATATATATATATATATATATATATATATATGTATATATATATGTATATATAGATAGATATAGATATAGATAGATATATAAAGTATATATATAGGTATATATATAGATATAATTTTATATATTTTATATATAGATATTTATCTATCTTTATATATCATATTAATATATATTTTAGAGCTCATGGACTGCATGTTCACAACTGCCTATTTTATTAAATAATTAACTTTATCAAACATCAGAACAGCTTTCTATTGATGTAAGAATACCAGAATAATATAGAAGAAAGTCTAAGGTATTCCTAAATGAATTCAACACACACTTTACAGCAAAGATAGAATCATTGTGAATACGGATAAGCGCCAATATGCTAAGTCCTTAATTTCCAACTTGTGACTACATTTCAGGGCCTAGCTAATGATAATAAAAATTGTCAAGCCTAAATGAAATAAAACACATTAATCTCAATTCGTTATAGAACAGGCTACATTTAAGTGATCCTGACAATTATACGAATTCAGTAATGGGAAATTTAAATTTATAAAAAACCCACTGAGAGAATCAGGAAATTCTTGATACCAGGTATCACAGACCTGACAAATTACAAATAACCATTGAACTAGGAACAGCTCATACTGTTTATATGATAGGGGTATTGCTTCACACCCAGTTTCTAAAAGTAATTCCCAGCACTTAGAGGGATTGTCTTGTCTCTGTGTTCCAATTAAGCCATTGAAAGAATCATTATTGACTATTTTATAGGAAAAAAAAATTGAACCAAAAAAAAAAGTTTCTAAGTTGTTCTCATTCGGTCTTCAGAAAAGAACAGTAAGTCACCATTATATCTCATCACACTTCAGAATGGTATGATTTATCCAATGTAGGAATGTTTGCAGGTATTTAATAGTACAAGAAAGGTTGTCATCTGCTTTCTGGGAAAGAGTACCTCAAATGCTTTTCATAAGCATTCATCCTTACTCCTTTCTCCCCACTTCCTAATCACTTTAAGCAAATCTAAAATCCTAACTTATTGTCAGATTTAATTCTGAATGCAACCTAGCTCTTATTTTTTTAAAAAAAAATGATAAGTATTGATGATTATTCCCAGAGAAAAGTATAATAATGTGAAATTCAGGGATAATTACCCAGGGAAGTATCAAGGAAATAAAGAGTCTCTGGTGTAAGGAATTCTCTAATCTTCCCCACAGACTAGGAAATTCATCACTGATTAAATGTAAGAAGGTTTTATGTGGTGGTTTAAACCAAAAAATATGAGAATACTTGTGGCTATATTCCAGCATGGGGTCGAAGTAAAGATGATTTGGTTAGAGCCTGGCTATTACAGGGCTGTAATAACAAAAAATGCAGGTCTTCTCTAACTTTTCTTCAGAGAAGGGGAGGGGATCAGAACAGAGAAGGCTACAAGGAACCATCCTTTTCATATCTTCCTTGATCATAGATTAATTTTTGTTTCCAGTATTTTGTTTGTGAGCAGAGGCTAGCCTAATTAATCCCTTCCTATCCTAGTATTTTTTGCCTGTCTTCCTTTTTCTTAGCATTGACTTATTAGTCAGTCAACAAGCATATAAAACCATGTGTGGTTGTGTACCTATAATCCCTCATATATGGGAGATTGAAGCTGGTGGATCTCTTTAGCTCCAGAGTTCTGAGCTGGACTGGAGACAGAGCCAATTGGGTCCCCCCACTAAGTCCGGCACAAATATGGCAAGCCTTGGAAGCAAGGGACAACCAAGCTGCCTAAAAAGAAGAAAAGTTGCCCCAATTTGGAAAGGGAGCAGGTCAAATTTCCATGCCAATCTGTAATGGGATTGGGCTCATAAATGGGTGCTACATTTACAGTTTGGATAAGATAGGAAAACCTTGGATGTGCAGGAAGGGGAGAAGGATGAAAAGGAAAAGGAAAAAGGAGGAGGGAAGTAAGAAGAGAAAGAGAAGGGGTCAAAAGAGGGAGAAAGAAAGAAAGGAAGGTGAAGGACAGAAAGAAAAAGAGGGATAGAGGAAAAAAAGGAAAGGGGAAGAAGTCAAATGAGATATCTGTAAAACATTTAGCACAATGCCTAACGCATACTAGGCACTTAATAAATTCTCCTGCTCCTCTTTCCCAATACAAACACAGTAACTGAATAGTTTTTGCTAGTCTAGAGATACTGCCTAGAACATCCAAGGAAAACCCAAAATCTCTGGCCTTCTGAAGTTTACAAATTCATCCTCTGCTAAAAGGGGAAGCTAAAATTCTTCTCTTCCTTCAAAGAATTCCCAAGCCAATCCTAACTGGTCTGCTCCTGGACCGTTAAGCCTTTCAAATGTTAAATTCAGCAATGGCTTGCTACTTTATACAAGATCAAGAGGTTCTCCCTTAAGTCTTTTAGCCTATCCCAATAAACTTTTTTGCATCATTCAATATTATCCAATGGCTTTCACTTCTTCCAAATTGTTTAAAGCTTTGTTCCACCTGTTTTCATGGCTTCAATTGATTGATTGCTTCAACAGAGGTATTCTCCCCTGATTTAGGTTGTTAGTTTAAATGGTGCAATTGGTTGCTCTGGATGAATCTCAACTTTTAACAAGAAGATCACAAGATTTAGACGTAGAAGTGACTTTAGTAACTTAGTACAACCCTTTCTTTTGTTCAGATAAGGAAACTGAGGCTCAGAGAAGTCAGGTGCTCAATATTAACACCATGAGACTCATCATGTTTTAAATCAGTGGTCCTCAAACTTTTTAAATAGGGGCCAGTTCACTGTCCCTCAGACTGTGGGAGGGCCGGACTATAGTAAAAACAAAAGCTCACCCTCTGTCTCCGCCCCTCAGCCCATGGGCCATAACCCGGCGGGCCACATCTGGCCCATGGGCCATAGTTTGAGAACCCCTGATTTAAACCCATGTGTTCCAAATCAGTATTCCTTCTACTACATCAAGCTTTCCGAGCATATGAGCTTCAGTAGGGGATAGGATAGCCCTTTTGTAACTGATAATCTGTATATAACTGATATTTGTTTTATCCTTTGTAAGTGTTTTGATGTTATACTTTAATCCTTTATTCACTGCCATGGGCAAATCCAAACCATTACCTGGTAGCCAGATTTTTGGTGATGAGCCTTAATGTACTTGACAAGTCTAGTCTTTGGAAAATAGACAACAGGCTGTCACCAAGCTCATACCCCAAATCTCTCCAGTTTGATAGTTTTCTGCCAAAATCTACTCTCTGTTGGTATAGCTATTGATGCCAAACAAAGTGCTGTGCTTAATGAATTTTCTAAATAATTAATGATATAACATTTATACAAGAAATCCATGTTCTTTATGATACCTTCCTTTAATTACCCACCTTTAACTCCTATACTCCCAAGGGCATTTATACACTTTTGTGTCCTATTCACTCTGTGCCCATGAACAGGATGAATTTATATTCACTTGCCTTGCATCTATATATTCCGATTACCCAAGTAGATTGTAAGCTTCCTCAAGGAGTAACCGTTTCTTTTGTATACCCACCTTGTTCTGTCATTGCTCTGATTCACTCATGATTTACGATTCTTGAATAAGAGAAATGGTTGCTTATGCTCAAGAGAAGGAAGTATTGACACCTTTATTTCTGAATGTGCTGTCTCTTTGAGGGATGAAAGGCAGACAGGCCAGGTAGATGTTGAACATTTTCCAGTGCTTTCATTCACAACAGTATCAACTCTGTGTGCAATTAATCTTATACAGTAATGCTGTGACAATGAGATGATTTCTCCAGAGAATCTATGCTAATACTATTAAAATGCTCTTACAATGTCAAAATGATTGCAGTGAAAGCGTGTGGGGACTGTGCTTATGTGATTATGATATTATAGTGATGTGCGATTACCATAGGAAACAACTAATTCAACTCCATAGAGACTTGCATTATGAAGCCATTATAGCATGAGATTATAACGACACAATAACTTCATGCAAACTCGTGATGTGAAAACTAAGAGCTCATTTGAATGCAAATGGTATTTCCATTAAAAAGTAATTAAACACAGAAAACCCTGCTTGTTAAATCTGAGGCACAGACATAGAATCCAAAAGTGAAAATGGTAAGCTAAGACCACTTTAAGAAAAGGCTATCCAACTGCTTCCAACATGTCCTTGGTGGGTGAGAGACAGGAAGGTCTTATTGTACTAGGAAGCAGAATGCCTTGGTTGGGTCCTTCTTTAGAAGTTATTAGCTGTGGGAGAACCTTGAGCCTTTTAGTCTACACATGATTTCATTAATATGTAGGGTTCCAAGTAAGGAAACTATACCAATATAAATCAGTGCATGCTTTGAAATTTATCGTCTGAATAAGTTACCTGGGGCAATAAAAAGTAAAGTCAATTTTCTAGGGTCACACAGCTAGTATTTTCTGAGTCCTAGGTCTTTCTTGTACTTGTGTCTCTAGCCATCACACCATACTGCTTCCCAGCTAAGTTTTTGCGGTCGGTCAGTCATTTCAATTATGTCTGACTCTCGGTGATCCCAGTTGGAGTTTTCTTGCAAAGATACTGGAGTGGTCTGCCCTTTCTTTCTCCAGCTCATTTTAGAGATGAGGAAACTGAGGTAAACCTGGTGAAATTATTTGCCCAGGGTCACACAGCTAGTAAATATCTAAAGATAGATTTGACGTTGTAAACACGAATCTTCCTGATTCCAAAACCAGTAGCTACCCCTATTCTATTAATTTCTATCCTATTCCATTCTATTAATTTCTATTTAATTCTATTCTATTAATTCTACTAAATTCTGATGGAATATAAAATCCTAGAGGACGGGGACTATTTTATTTTTGTCACTGTCAAGCAAAATGTCATACTCAGTAGGTACTCAACATATACTTATTGTAGTTAACAAACATTTATTAAACTCCTACTATATGCCATAGCTAGTGTCATAGTGCATAGAGTGCTAGGCATGTGGTCAGAAACACTCATCTTCCTGAGTTCAAAGCTGGGTGACTCTTGGAAAGTAATTTCACAAGGCTTGCCTCAGTTTCCTCCTCAGTAAAATGAGTAAGAGGAGGAAATGGCAAATCACTTCAATATCTTTGTCAAAAGAATCCCAAATGGGTTCACAAAGAATCTACAAAACTGAAGCAACTGAACAACAAAAATGATGACCTCTTGGTAGGTCCCTTCTAATTCTAAGTCAGAGGAAATCCTATGGTCAGTGGGAAATTCCTGATTTCACTGTAAATTTCATTTATTAAGGAAGTATAAAATGGTTAAGCATGAAAGCAGGTGATAGGAAGGTTAAGATAGAAAGATCACCTCTATATACCTCTATTATTTTATCTGCAGCATAAAAATAATAATTATTTACCTTCCTCAGGCCAAGGGTGTCTCAGAGTCTTTTTGTGCTGGCAGGTGAGGATTTCACCTGATGGGCTGATTTATTAAGTGGATCAGGTAACTGTGTTAAACCAATTGGACACTTTTAGCCACCAGTGATTAAATCTGAACAGGAAGGCTCACTTTGTATCTTCTACAGGGATTTTGATGTTTAGAATTTTACGTTAGATTTAAATCAGTGAAAACCATTAGAGTATGTGCTGTTCCTAGAGTCAGGAAAATCTGGATTCAAACTCTGTGGGATCTTCAACAAATAATTTAATTTTGCTGAGATTTGGTTTTCTCATTTATAAATGTAGATCATAATATCCATAGGTTCTTTTTCACAAGGATATCATGAAGCTTAAATAAGACAATGGGCATGCAATACTATTAAAGAGAGAGATTGATATTAGTTGTTACTATATGTATTTAATAATCACTTCTCATTGGATTATAAATTGAATTGGTGCCATTTCAGTATGCTTACCTAAAAAGTGAAAATATCAGGTTTTGAAAGACTATATAAGCTGTCCCAGAGCTCTTAGTGCCATTTTAAGCTTTAACTGGAACACCTCAAATGTTCATAGCTCTCCAACTAGAAGGGGATTTCAGAAATTGTATAAGCCAACTCATTTTAGAAATGAGGAAACTGAGTCTTGGAATCATTAAACAACTTGTCCTTGGTCACACGGGGGTAATCATCAGCAGTGTTTTGCATCCATATATTCTTGATTTGCTCCTTCTTTTTTTAGAGAGGTAGGGAAATACAATAACAGAATGTTGCATATTTTGCCAGATGTGGCCTTTTTGTTAGCCAACTTTGCTCAAGTGTTTTTCTGTGTCATGAAGGAGGATTCAATGTTTGTGTGTTGTGGGGGATGAGATGAGGAATCATTGGGAAATAGCATCACAAAACCTTTAAAACATAAATTATTTTTAAATGAATGTTTTGCTTTAGAGACAAATAGAACTCTTCACAGTACCATTTCATCTCAGTTGATATTGTTGTTACATCGCTCGGTGAAAAATTAAGGCATATTAGAAAATCCTATTAATTGTGATGGATAAAAAAAGCCCACAACAACCCAGAAGGCTTCATTAGCTCATGTAGCAATCAGATGCCTGCCATAGATAGCATTGTGCTCCTAATTATGACCAGAAATGGTTATAACTTTTTTATTCTAAATATAACTCGGCTGAGTTACTTTTTTATTATTAAGCATTTCTACAGCACTCATATATGCTCTATACTTTATAGCCATTTTTATTGCCGCTTCTTGTAACAACTCTATGAGTCAGTATTACTGCCCCTGTTTTTAAAGTTTGGAGAACCAAAGCACAGTGCAATTACACTACTTGTCTCATGTCTCCCAAGCAGAAGTGGAGCTGAGATTAGAACTCATACTCCCTTGATTTTTGTAGCTGCTTCTTTAGCCCAATTAGTGATATTGCCACTCCTAGACAATAAAGCTGCATAAAATGAGAACTGTCTTATTCACCTCTGATCCTGTTTCACGGAACTTTTGTACATATGTGCAAAAATACATATTTGGTGTGTAAATGTTGCAGTTACATGGGGCCATGGCTAGAGCACCAGGTCTGGAATCAGGAAGACCTGCATTCAAATGTGGTCAGAGTCATTTATTAGATATGTGACCCTGAAAATGTCGCTTAACCTTAAATTGCCCTAGTTTCCTCATCTATGAAACAGGGATCATAACAACGTCTACATTCCGGGGTTGTTGTGAGGATTAAGTGAGATAATAATTGTAAGATGCTTAGCACGGTGTCTGGCACAGTGTAAAATAAACATTTGCAATGATGATGATGACTTGCTCTTAGATAATTATGGATAGTTGATTGATCAGCTAGTGGTTGTCGTTTATTCTCAAAAAAAATCAAAATGACATCATTGTGTTAGAGTCAAGTTTCTGGTTTCCTACTGCAGCCAATGGCAGACCAATACGAGCTCAGGACGCTCTACCACTGGTCGGGCACAAATAGTCCATGTGAACATTTGCGTGGATTCTCTATCTTTGTCCATCTCACACTTCTTTTGGGGTACTTCAATCCCTCTTTGCTCCTAGAGCACAGTGTCTCTTTGATGTGAGAATGCCATACTGGGCGGTCCTGTGCCATCATCTCCCATGTCATCCAATCATTTCCAAAATTCTCCAGAGAGACGTTGAGAGTGTCCTTGTATTGCTTCTTTTGGCCACCATGTGAGCGTTTACCTTGTGTGAATTATTTGTAAAATAGTTTTTATGGAAAGCATAATATGGGAGAACAAGGCACTTACGTAGGAATTATGTAGTGACCATCAGGTGATGGAGAGGAAAGTGCATTAGATAGGAATGATAAAAACTAGGATAATAAGAATAATCATATTTTTTGTTGTTTACTTATATCTGATTCTCCAACACCCCATTTGGGGTTTTGTTGATAAATATACTGGAATGGTTTTCCATTACGTTCTCCAGATCATTTTACAGATGAGGAAACTGAGGCAGACTTAAGTGACTTGCCCAGAGTCACACAGCAAGTACATATCTGAAGTCAGATTTGAACTCAGGAAGATGAGCCTTCCTGACTCTGAACCCAGCACTCTGTGTACTATGACGCCACCATAATTACTATTAATCATAATTACTTAATTATGATTATTATTATTACTATAATAATAATATAATATAATTATATGAATACTATATTTTATATACTATTTATATGCTATATATAATTAAATTACTTTCTATAATAATGATGATGATGATGATTGATTGTTTTTACCATAATACATAATTATCTAACAGTAATCATAATATTAGCAAGTATATAGTACTTTTTAATTTTATAAAGCATTTTGCACATTTAGTCTCATTTGATCTTCTAGTTCCGCCACTAACTACATAAATAATCTCAGGGAAATCAGCTCCCTCCTCCTTCCAGTCTTAATTTCTTCATCTGTAAAAATAAGAGGTAGCATGAGATGAGTTCCCAATTACCTTTGAGATACAATATTCTATTATAAAATTGTACTTAATACTTATAAAAATTAAAATACTGTAGAAGGAACTCTACAAATATGTGATTAAATATGCCATCAAGTAGTATTAAATAATATATATGCCAACATTTAAGATTTATGTCTTTAATGAACAAACAAGAGCAAGAGCAAAAATGAGGTAAGCAGATTGGATCACTGAATTCTGGAGTTGGAAGGCACTTTAGTGACGTTCTAAAGGAACTCCTAACATTGGGCAGGTGTAGAGTGTTGGGTCTAAAGCCAGGAAGACCTGAGTTCAAATGTGATCTCAGTCAGTTAATAGTACTGTATGATTCTGAGCAAATCACTTTACCTCTGCCTGCCCCCTTTTCCTCCACTGTGAAACAGGAGTAATAGTACCTTTCTTGCAGAGTTGTTGTGAAGATCAAATGAGATATTATTTGTAAAGCACTCAGTCAAATACCTGGTACATAAGTAGTATATAAGTGCTTATTCTTCTCCTTTTCCAACTTTCTTACTATTGTGGACAAATCATCATCATGATTCTTCTTAAAAGATCTTGGAGAAGTAGAAATCCACCATCTCACAAGACAATCACCTTCTGTTACTGAAACATTATAAAATATTGAAATACCAGGGGGAAAAAAAACTCTTCAAGAGCCTGCCTATCTTTCTACTAAAATTATCTTGTATTAAAATTAGGATTTGCCTAATTGCCTGAGATAATCTCACACACACATACACATACATACAATGACATCTGTAGAATGTATGCATGTGTGTTTGTGTGTGTGTATATATATATATGTACATATATATAGGCAGACATTTTAAGACACATACATATATGCATGTATATTTGTATGTCTATCTGTGTGTTGATATGTATGATTATAGGGGAAGTTACTTTTTTTATGATTTCCTAAGCATAATTTATTTTAAAAGTCCAAAACTCTTCCCTCCTTCCAGAGGAAAAATCATTTCCTTCCTGAATTATAGTTCCAATTATGCAATGCTGTTTCTTTTGAATTCCTTATAAGTCTATTTTTTAGCATCCTCAAAGTCTATTTTTTAACATCCTCAAAGATGTAGAAAGTGTTATTATTGCTGCTTAAGAGCTACATGCAACAAAGCATCAAAAAGACTGGTAGTTTGCCTATGGTCTCATTAAATCTGTTTTTAAAGGCAGAAAGGAAATGTCGTTCTCTTGTCTCACTTTTAGTTCATCAAATATTAGCCTTTCCAAAAGCTATGTCAAGATTCTTAGTCTTTCAGGATCAGCCCCCAATCAGGATACCCTAATATCTTGGAGACCCCAAGGGTTAAGCTGCCTGGTGAACTAGTCTGTCCTTTCTCCTCATAGGCGCTTTCATAGGTACCTTCTCCTTCTTCTGGCTCCTCTTCCTTAATTTCCCTTTCATTTTGCATGAGGAGTGCATCCTTCTCTGGAGTTTACATCCTAATGTGTGGGTAGAAAAAGGGGAGTAGGGAAAAAAGGAGGAGAAAGTGTAAGATGAGAAGAGGAGGAAAAGAAGAACAAGGAGGAGGAGGAGGAGGAAGAGAAGGAGGAGAAAGAAGAGGAGCAGGAGCAAGAGGCATGGAGGAGAAAGAGTTGACTCTGTTGCTTTCCTTGTAGTTTGGTAATATTACCTGATGCCAAGCTACCTGCATGAAAATGAGTATTAGCACTTCTTTTATCTGGAGCCCTTATCCAGAAACTTGAAAAAGTCCCTCCCTACCTACCCCTACCAGCCCAACAGATTGGCACTCAACCATGTACTATGTTCCAGAAATTGGGCCAGATTCTAGGAAACAAATATGAAAATGAGATGATTATTCCCTTCAAAGACCTTATATTCCACTATTCTACTTACTTTACTCATTCACAAGAACAATGACCAGAGTGTATCAAAGGAAAAAGAAAAATTACCAAAGTGATATAGATTATGAAAGGAAGATACGGTAACCTTACACACCACCAAAAGCTTTCTCTAGGGACCTCTGTGCTATTGTTCAGAATTTATGTGTTCACTAAGTTCTCTTATGTTGCCTTTATGCACAGCTTTTTATCCTATGAGTTAATAGGGTTTAAAGACAGACAGACAGACAGATAGATAGATAGATAGATAGATAGATAGATAGACAGATAGATAGATAGATGGATGAATAGATTTTGTTTTGACACAATAGATATTTTCCAATACACACCCAAACAAAGCTATTTTTAAATCACATTCCACAGAAGAGTCAAACAAATATTGTATTTGCAAATGATAGTATAATTCACCCTCTTCTTGTAAGTTCTTGATTATTAACAAAAAGGAAGAGATAATTTTGTATTCATATCTGGGTTACACCAAAGAAGGAACCATGACCAGACTGCTGAAATGACATATGTAATGATGTCAATTATACTAGCAAAGAAATACTCCATAGAATCTGACAAAAAGTTACAGTCCCTTGAAAGAATATCAAGAATATTAGAGGGAAACATATCTTAAAATGTTATCAGTTTTTCTAAACACATAGTGTCATGCTGTGGGGAAAAAATGTATATTGAATACTTCAATGTACTTGAGTTTATAAATATTCATCACCAAAGGTCTGTCATTGCTTGTCTAACATTTAATCAGATATATGATTTTATTCTTGTTTTATGGAGGTTTTTCATTTTTTAGATTTCACTAAGACAAGATGCATATTGAAATCACTTAAAATTATTGTCTCACTCGCTAGGTCTTTCTGAAGTTCAGTTAACTTTTCTTTTAGATATTATCCCATAAACATGTACATAAAGACACAAAATGTCTTTAATTTTTTAATACTTTCATATATGCAATTTGTCTTTTTCAATAGTATCTATTTCAACTGTTGCCTTGTCTGCAACCATGATTGTCACTTCTGAATTTTTGGATTCACCCCAAGCATAATGAATTCTACCTCAAACCTTCATTTTAACTCTAGCATTCTGTATGTTTCAAGTATGTTCTCTGGGTGCAGCAGTATTGGAGCTATTTTTGTTTCATTCTGTTTTATTATTTTCTACTTTACTAGTTGGTACAGACTATTGATAAATGTTAATAGTTAAAATTGTTAACTTTAATATACTATCAAATTATACATTTTGTTCACTCTTTTTCAGTCAAGTCTGACTCCTTATGACCTCATTTGGAATTTTCTTGGCCAATATACTGAAGTGATTTACCATTTCCTTCTCCAGTTCATTTAATAGTTGAAAAAACTGAGGCGCTTCACCATGCCTGTTTGTCTGTCTGTCCCTCTCTCTCTTTTTCTATCTTCTCTATTTTATCTAGATATCTGTTCTGTTTGTCTCTCTATCATATCTATTTTACTATCTATCCTGTTTGTCTATCTTATTTAATCTGTCTGTAGCTATCTTAATGATTTTGTCTATCCTGTCTGTCCATCCATCTATCTTTTTTTAAATCTATCTATCCTGTCTGTCTCTCTATCCATCTTACTGATTTTATCTATCCTGTCTGCCTACCCATCTATCTTATCTATTTTATCTATCTATCCTGTTTATCTTATCTATTTTATCTATCTATTTTGTCTCTCTGTCTATCTTTTCTATCTATCTTGTCTGTGTCTATTTATCCATTTATTTTATTTCTCTATCCTTTCTGTCTGTATCTCTATCTTATCTATTTTATCTATCTATCCTGTCTATCTTGTCTTTTATCTTTCTATATATCTTATCTGTTTTATTTTTCTATCCTCTCTCTCTGTCTCTCTATCCTATTTCTTTCCTTTATTTATCCTGTGTGTCTTTAGATCCAATTATCTCATAGGAGAAAAAGCTTTTACATAAGGGCAGCATAAGAAAACTTGCATAAATGCTACACAATAGCACAGAGGTCCCTGGTTAAGGCTCTTGGTGTGGTGTGTAAGGTGGTGTGGAAGGTTACTATAACTTCCTTTCATAACCTATATCACTTTGGTAATTTTTCTTTTTCCTTTGATACACTGGTCATTGTTCTTGTGAATGGGTAAAGTAGAATAATTGAGTATAAGTACATATGCACATATATACATAATGTGTATATGTATATTTATCTGCACCATGACACTACATTTTGACCCAATCTGATTAATCCCTCCTCACCCAGACCCAGATCATATCTTTATCAAATAAGATAACATATATCCAGTACTTTGCAAATCTCAAATGTGAAACAAATGCTAGCACTTATTATGCCTTTATCTTTTGGAATGATTTTTTAGGTAACTAGGGGTAATTTTATTGCATTATTCCTAACTTCAGCACCAGACTTAAGAGATGCTTTTTTTCTTTTTCCTTGTCCAGCCTGTTTTACAGTCTACTTTATTCTGCTTTAACTATGATCAATTTTTTTTACATTTGTCTAGTCTAGCCTAGATAAAAGTATGATTCATTATCCTTATCCTGTTGCCTCTTTTTGCTAACTACCATTCACCTGGGCTACTATGAGTTAAAAAAAAAAAAAAAAACACTCATAACTGTATCTCTTCCACAACTATCCCTTTCACTTTTTTTCCTTTACTAGGATAATTAGAGATCACTTATGTCACATATACAAGCAATGATCTGTTAGAGTATCATCAGACCCACATTAAATGCAATTTGAAAATATTAACAAAATACATAAAAATATAAAAAACACTATTTTAAAATTAAATCAATATAACCCCATAGGGATTCTTCTTCATGGCCCCATTTCTATCTGAGTCTGACACCATTGCTCAAAACTACTTTGATTGCACACTCCTATCAACAAAAAATGTTTGAGCACCCTCCAAAATAGCAACTTCAACAACAATAATAACTAATATTTAAATACTGTTTACTGCATGCCAGCTACTGTGCTGAGCACTTTACAATTATTATCTCATGTGGTCTTCACAACAATCCAAAATTGTAGGTGCTGTTATTATCCCCATTTTATAGTTAAAGAAACTGAAAAAAGATCAAATGATTTGTCCAGATACACACAAGTAAGTGTCTGAGATCAGATTTGAACTCATGACTACAGATCCAGCTCTGTATTCTAGCCACCATCTAGTTGCTTCTTTTTATTTTTATTTACTTATTTTAAGTAATCCACATATTCTTTGCTAAGAGGTATGTTATAAAACTTACTCAAAAGTAGAAATTAAAATAAATAAGGATAAAGTAATATTTTGAAAATGATATTTCTAAAGGTACAAAACCCTTTTTGCTTTCACTAAAATATCAGCAATGCTATTTTTAACATTCTTCATTATTTTGAAAATCTTGGCTTTGTGATACAATGATTCAGTAGTCTGATTCTAAGTTCAATTTAGATGTTTGGTTTTAATGACTTATAACTAAAAAAAAGAATACCTCACAAAGATACATAGACCCAAATGGAAGACAGTAATTAGGTGACACAATGGGTAGAGAGCTCAGCTTGGAATTCCAAAGATCTAAATTCAAACTAGTTGTCTTTTTCCTCAGCTGTAAAATGGGGACGATAACACTTGCTTGTAAGGTTGTTGTGAGGATTAAATGAGATAATATTTATAGTGCTTAGCAGAGTCCCTATCTACTAGGTAGAAATAATAGTTATTGTTTTTAGAATTTTCATTGCCTTGCATTCTAAATTATTTATTTTTCAGTCCTGTTTATACTGATTACAATATTTTTATTGAAATTTGGCTGAAATATTTCCATCTTCTCTCATGCTGACATCCAATCTCACATTTCCAACTGCCTTTCAGACATCTCAGATTGGATGTCCAGTGCATATCTTAAACTCAACATGCCCAAAACTGAACTCACCATCTTTCCCTCCAAATCCTTTCTCACTCCTTACTCAAATCCAAGTTTTTGCTAAGCCTGTCAATTGTATTTTTTCATCTTTCTAATATGCATCATTCTCTCCTTTGGACACTGCTACCCCATGTGGCAGGCCCTCATTACCCCACTTCTTGATTATTGCAATAACATGATGGGTAGTTGGTCTTCCTCAAGTCTCTCTCCACCCCAGTCCATCTTCCATTCAGCCAGTAAAGATTTTCTCTCTAGCCATATCATATATATTCTTCTAGTCCCCTCTGCTCCCAATTCAATAAACTCTAATGGCTTCCTCTTGCCTCAAAAAGCAAATACAAAATGCTGTTTGACTTTTAAAACTTCCTCCTATCTCCAGAATCTTCTCATACCTTAACTCCCCAACACATAATTTTGATGCAGAGACATGGGCTTACTGGCTCTTTTAAGAACAAGATATGTCATCAGTATTCTGTCTAGTTGTTCCCCATTCCTGAAATGTTCCAACTTCCCCAGTTCCAACTATTGACCTCTCTGACTTCCTTTTAAATCCCAACTAAAATTTCTCCTTCTATGGAAAGCCTTCTCCCCATCTCTTCTAATTGCAGTGTTTTCCCTCTGTTAATTATCTCTTAATCATCTTACTTGGTATTTTGCTTTGTTTGCATATATTTACACGTTATTTCTTCCATTAGATTATAAGTTTTTGAGGGCAGGGACTGTCTTTTTCCCCTTTTTTGTATCCCTAGTACTTAGCACAATGCTTGGCACATAGTAGAAACTTAATAAATCTTTATCAATTGAGTCAATCAACTCTATTTGCAAACAAATTGGAAGTTTCACTTTTTAACACATCCATTTAAAACCCATGAAATACTTTGTTCAGAAAAAAAAATAAGTGTTAATACAGTCTATTTCCAAGGAGTTTTTTAATCATGGAGATCTAATAGAGTTTTATAAGTGAAACATATTTTCGGAGAGGAGAGAATACATCTATGTACATGTGCACATACTAAGTATATAACAGCATATCTATGTATTTATAAATCTATGAGAATCAAGTGGCCAGAAGCGTCAAGTGGTAAAGAGAGATCAAGAAAGTTTATAATTGAGAATAGACCATCAAAGTTACACTTAATAGATCACTGGGAACTTTGAAAATAGTAGTTTCAGTTGTATAAGGAATAAGGGATAAAAAGGAAGTTGAGAATTTGGGGGAATGGAAGGATGGAACAATGATGCTGTTCTTGATGGAAATAGAAAAATCTGGAAGAGGGTCAGTTTTAGGGGAAAACTCATTTCATGAGATGTGTGATGTATACTACAAGCCATCCATTAGTATTTGGTCTTTCTGTACTAATTATTTCCTAATGAAAAAATTAAAAGATAAGGACTTCCAGGGTCATAGACTCTAGCTTCTGAGATGTGCTTGTGCAATCATGAAGTGGGGGTGGAAAGGGATGGAGATGGCAAGGCAGGAAATTAGGCTGGTGCAAGGATATCTGGCTCATAGTTAGCTTTCAAGTATCCGAAGGGATCACTACCATAAGAGTCCAGTGGCAGAAAAGGGCAATATGTTTTGGTGGTGGTCTTAAGCTTTTATGAGGGAAGGAGATTATGTGGTTTTGTTGGAGAAATGCGCATAAGTGGCTGTCTTGGGGCAGACAGATCTAGTTTATTGCCAAATTGAGATTTGGGTCAAGGCTCTCAAAGTGCTCCAGTACAACTTCCAATTGGAGAACATTGCTCTAGGGTACATTTTCTGATCATCCAAACTTATAATAGATAATAAACTTGTTTCTTCAAAGACAATTGACAAGGTTGGATTCCCAAAGGCAAAGAGTCTGGTTTCTCTTTGTTAAATTTAAGCAAATAGCCCTTTCAAATTATTTGGTTGATTTAACTTCTTTAGTTTCTTTTGTATACTACCATGCTGTTTCATTTCAAAAACTGTACTTAACCTTAGTTTTCTCAAAAAGGTAGCAAAGTAATTCATTCTGTGGGGAAAAATCCTTTTCTTTTCCTGTAGAATTATACTCATATTTATAAGATAAATCATCTTGGGGAAAGAAGTAACTTATTGTCCTTTGATTTTTGAAATATGTCCTTTTCTGTATATTTTTTCTTCTTTGATGAGAAATTTAAGGTGATTCATAAATCCCTTTGCAAGTGAGCTATCTCCTAGTAACTTGTAAGATTTTTTCTCTTTTATCTGGAAGCACTAGATATTCATGGCAAGATTTTTGGGTTAGTAAAAAACCTCACCTGCTAGCATCCTCTGGATTCTAGCAAGCTGCATTTTGCCCTCCATTTCCAATGCTTCTGGACAATTTTCTTGTATGATTTCCTAAAATGTGATAACCTTTTTATTATATAATTATATATATATCTATATATATATATTTTTTTATTTCACCAAGTTTTTAAAAGAAGCTAATAAGTTTTAAATTATCACAACTTTTTCTCCTTGGCTCATTTCTTTATTTTGAAAAGACCTTACATGTTTCTTTAATTTTATTGTCCTTTGGCTTTACTGTAATGAAATTTTTGTTGAATCTTTCCTCTTTTTAAAGTTTCACTTTTCATCTTCTGCTTAATTAAAATTTTCCTATATCTATAATAATAATCAATTCATTTTTGTAACTTTTCTTTATAGGCACTAATTTTACTTCTTTTGTCTTCATAATTATTTTTAAAGCTTATCAATGACTTCTTTCTTATTAATGTTTAGTACTTTTTCCTGTGATCCTAGTTGTAGTTATCAAAGATTTATTCTCTTCTTATTCTGCAAATTTCTTTTGCCTCTATTTCATTCCTGTAACTGGTGCTCTTTTTTGTTAACTTATTTCTTCATTTTATCTTCTGGATTGTTTTCTGGGATTTTTCTTGTGGAGATTTTTTTCTTTCCATTCACTTCTCTTTTATTATTATTTTACTTTATGAATTTGGGGCTAATTAAGAAGAGCTTGAACATATCCTTAAATTCAATCATACTGTCTACTTTCCATTGTCCACTTTCACTAAGATTCTTTGGTCTATTCTCTATCAACTTATTATCCTAGGCAATGATCCTCATTCAACATATGGCTTTTCTTGAATAGACTAGTTACTAATACAGAAAGCCTCAGAATCCACTTCTTAGTTTTATTAAGCATTGCAGCATACATAGCACTACAAATGGATTACCTGATAAGGGTTTTCTTCTCATTGAGGCAGATCCCTCTATCCAGCTCAGAGCTTTCACATGCATTAGATATTTATGCAGGAGAAGATCCTTCATGTCACTTTTTTTGGAATAGTATATCTGCCTTCCTTGCATCTCCTTGCTCCCCTGCTCATTCTAGTCCCCACCACTATACATACACCGGGACCCACTAGTTTTGTAAATACCTTGAGATCAAAGACTATGTTTTATTTTTATTTGTGTCTGCTCAGTAAATTGTACATTCATAAATTTACTGAAAGATCTGTGATTCTGCCAGCATAGGGCTCCCTCCACAAAAGCCAGCCTATAAATTGTAACATATTTCTTGAAGCATAAAGCAGGTAAGTGACTTCCTTAGGGTCACACAGTTAGGGAAGCTTCAAGTACAAGATTTGAACCAGATCTCTTGATTTAGCATTCTCTTCTCTATAACACAGCTTCTTAACCTATGGGTCACAACTCCATAAGGGGTCTCATAACAATGTGGGGGGTCATGAATTTATGTTTATTAGCAGTAAATGTTTGATTTGTGTACATATTGTATGTACTTATAAATCTGGGGTCATATAAAAATTACCCAGGTGAAAAGGGGGTCACTGGTGGGAAAAGTTTAAGCTCTATAACACATCTATTAACACATTGCCCTATATTGTATACACTAAATTGTATACACTATTGAGTATACTAAATTGTATACACTAAATACTTAATATTTGTGGAATGAATAAACGCTAGTGGCACTGGACACTGAAACCTTGCCTAGCCTTGATGTCCAAATTAACATAAGGCATCTTTTCCCCAAGGGAAGATTCCTTGATGATTTAAGATCTAAAATTGATAGTTGTTCTCCCAATTTACTTAAGCTCTTTGGAAGGATTACTCAAATTACACAAAAACTATATTTTCAACGTTTATCTGTTCTTAAAGTATATCCAAAACACCTGATCACACTTCTTCCAAAATTAACTTGAGAAGTAGGTAGGGAAACTATCGCTTAATATAAACAACAACTTGGCTTTAGCTTTTTAACTTCCATGCTGAGTTGAATATTCACTCTATATTCTATTAAATATCATAATGAGGAAATTTTGTGAATAAAAACAATAAAGACTTAAATGTATCTAATTTTGGATAACCAAGTTAAAATATAACTTAGCTTTGATACAAATTATCATCCCCAATACATTTAGGAAGCATGGGCAAACCCTGAGGTGGTTTTTCTTACCATAGAATAGATATTTTCACCCAAAACATTCATCTAGTGTATATATTCTCACAATCCAATAGGAGAAATTGACTTATTAATGTGGATCATCTATTGAATCTGCAGGTGCTCATTTGTGAGAGTGTGACTGAAGAGCTCAGCAGATTGATCCTAAAACTAAAACAGAGAGAACAGAAGCAATGATATTTCCAATTCTGCTGTAACCTTCCCAATTTTGCCATCCTTAGATGTGTGTCCATTTCTGCGCTGCTAATACTTATCATTTCCATAACATAGCGACTACAAGAGATGACTCACCCTTCAAGAGAGAAGGGATGGGACCCAGCCAATCTAAGCTGCTGATGAGCTAATTAGCTAAAAACTAAGTGAGGGATTCCAAATTTTTTTAACAAAGTTTGAGTTTTTTCTTCCCTTGCCCTTTTTGAAGGTAAACAAATAGGAAGGCATCGTGCTCTATACATTTTCTTTAAATGGTCAGGACAGAACAAAGCCCAGCTGTGTTCATTTTTAACTGGTGAGGTATATAGAATCACAAGACTAGGAGAGACTACCAGGGGTTATCTAAGACAGAAGTGTTCCTATACTATTTTTAAAGATCTCCCTGGAGAGAATTACATAGCTTCCTTCAGTTACCTACTGCAGTGCTTTAATACATTTCCCAGGCAGAAAGTTTTCCTTTTATCTAACTTGAGTCCCTCCTGCTGCAATATGTTCTATCCTGAGTGAAAATGGAGAACCTCTGATTATCATTCTCTGAATAATAACCCTGTTTTCTCATTGGCAAAATGGGAGCAATAATAATAAAAGTGAATTTCATCTAAGAGTCCACTCTTCAAGTCTAGTTTTTCCATGTTGGATACTGTAAGATGACTCATTTTGTGTCTAGTCCCCTGCCTACATCACAGAGACATTAGGAGGTTTAATTAAAGTGCAAAGAGTGCTTTGAGCTCTTCAAAAACAGATATGACATAATATATGTTGTTATTATTGTACAGAATAGTTTTGGTATGCTATGATCTCCTCGAAGATAATAAAACTAGCAACAAAGAAGACTGTGGCTAAAACTGAGTTTGAATTTTATGAGAATCACAGAAACATATCTTATTTTATATTTCAGAGTAAGAAATTACCAGGTTCTTAATCGTTCTAAATATTCACAGAATCAGTGGTTACAGCTCTCATGTATAGAGGGATTTCAAGTTACAGATTGCTTTCTTTACAACACCTGTAGGTTAGGAAATGTATTTTTTTATTATCTTCATTTCTTTTTTTCTGGAGATGAGGAAATGGAGCTTTAGAGAGGTTAGATGATTTCCCTATGACTGCGAAACTCTGAATGGAAATTTGAATCCTGACCTTCTGACTCCACACTTGTCCTGCACTCTTATCTCCCTCTCAATTCATCTCTCATCTTCCATTCTTTTGCCAAAATTATATTCCAAAGTCTAACCATAACACTTTTCTGAACATAAATGTCAAATGTTTTCTCTAGAATAAAATGTCTTGTGTTTAAGGTTCTGTGCAGTCTGACTGACTTATCTTTTTAAGTCTTATTTCATATAATTTTCCTTCCCATAGTCTACATTTCAGCCAAACTGCCCTACTAAAGCCTATACTGCTTTCCCACTCTAATAAAGTGTTTCAACATTTGCAAAACACTTTATAGAGGCCTTATTATGCGTACTTTATAAATACCTTATATTACCCTTGCAACAAATCTGGAAGATGGGGAGTATTATTGTCCCCATTTTATAGACAAAACTGAGAGAGAGTGAAGTTAAGTAACTTGCTCAAAGTCATACAGACAAATGTTTGAGGCCAGATTTCAAGCCAGACACCAGGGCCAGAACTCTCTGCCAGCTAGACACAGGACACTCCCTTTCCTATCTTCACTCATTTAGGGGTTTTTGTTTATCTTTTAAAATTGTATTTAATTTAAATTTATGAAATAAAACAATCATTGCCATAGCACAGTAGAATTTTAAAAATGATTGCACATTAACTATTTGTACAAGCCACTCTCCTGACCCCTATGAACATCCATTAGATTGTGAGCTCTTTGAGAGGAAAGTCTGGTTTTGCCCCCCATTTTTTTGTAGCCCTAGCACTAAGCATAGTGCCTGGCACACAGTATGTGCTTAATAAATGTTTGTTGACTGATTGAATGAGATTCACTCCCTCCTCATCTTTACCTTTAAGAATTCTTATCTTCATTTAAGGCTCAGCTCAAATACCAATTCCCTGGTAAAACTTATCTGACTATCCCCTTCTTTGCTAGTATTCTCTCCCTCCTTAAATTATTTTATATTTCCTGATCTAAGTTAGTGCATATTCCACATCCATAGAATATTAGTGCCATAAAAGTGATTTTTCTTCTGTATCCCTTTATGTTTCACATGTTTTGCATATAGTAGGCACTAAATAAATATTTGATGAATTGAGTTGAAACTCTCCGATATGCAATAATAGCTCTCAGAATTGACTTTGGAAGTGTCTGGTCTAATCTCCTAATTTTATAGATGAGTCAAAAAAAGCGGGACCTATCCAAGATCACACAATTAAGTGAACAAATGGACATTTGGGTCTAGAATCCAGTCACTTTGTTCTCCATCTTTCCCTCATTTTCCCATGAACAAACTTTTAATGAATAAATTCTATTAATAAATTCATCAATGAATAAGAATTATAGCAAGTCTGAAAAAAGGGGGAAACTTCCTAATAAAGCCCAAAAGTAAAGGAATTAGCTCAGGAAGTAGTCATTCCCCCCAGCACATTTTCTAGCCAGGACCAGAAAACCACTTGCCAAGAATGTTGTTTGTTATTGTTGTTTAGTCATTTCTATCATGGTTTAATCTTCATGACCCCATTTGGAATTTTCTTGACAAAGATACTGGAGTAGTTGGCCATTTCCTTCTCCAGCTCATTGTAGAGTTGAGGAAACTGAGATAAACACAGCTAGTGAGGCCAGATTTAGACTTAGAAAGATGAATTTTCTTGAGTCCATTTTTTGGAACTTTATCCCCTGCAGTTCAAGGAGGACTTTTTCTTCAGATATGTCAGGCCAGTTGAGCTCAATATAGCCATATCTTAACACTTTACTATTCTGAATACTACAACCAGTTGTTCTTTGCTTTCCATAGAATCGTGATTAGGGCTAGAAAGAACCACAGAAATCAGAAATTACAAATATCTCATGAGGAAACTGAGAAAAAAGGGAACTTATTGACCTAAGCAGGGTCACACAAATAATATGACTCAGAATTTGAATCCAGATACTCTGGATTTTATTTTCATTACTTTTTTCATTCTCCACTGCCTCTTAAATTTTCTTTTTCATTCTCCAGATGGGTTCAAAGACTTAAAGTGATACTTAGTAATCCTACAAAATATTTTAAAAATGACTAACTCATTTGTCCTTAAGTTTAACAAAAATGAACTGTATTTTAAGAACGTAGGTTACACAAAATGATAACTTTGTATCTATCATCTTGTAATTCTTTGATTCTAATATGATAGTCTTATTATTCAACATATTCACTAAGACCTGAGCTGACACAGAAGAAAAAGAGTGGGACAAAAAGGGAAAAAAATGCAGAATTGGACAAATGGAATGATCCCAAATCCAGCAAATAAAAGACAAATGGAAGGTAGAAATGATAGATCCAATGGGGTAGAAGGATCTAGAATTGCATCAACTACAGCTACATCCCACTCCCTACCATCTCCCAGTTTGGTCATTGAAGAGAAAGGGAAAGAGGATAGAGAGATGAAAAAGAAAGGAAAGTTAGGAGGGGGTAAGCACATGCACAAAAGAAATAGGTTCTGTTAAAGTTGCCCTAAGAGCTGACATTGTACTTCTGTCCAGACACCCAAAAGCTTACATGATGTAGTTCTAACATACCTGCATTTAGTATATTCTACTATCAGGGACCAGGCAAAATAAAGAATGAGAGAAATTAAATAAGGTTGGAGATTTAGCCATTATACTCAATGAGCCTATGGCCCTGAGTAAGCCAATGCAATGGGAGATTGAAAATAAAATAAGGATCAAATAAGATAAGTAAAGGGCTTTGCAAACTTTAAAGCCTTGTATAAATGTATATAAATGTTGGCTAGCATCATTTGTGAAACTTTTTTGAAAGTGTTTTTGCCTAAATAAAAGTTTTTTCTGTTAGTTAAATCTTTAACTGTTTTCTTTTCTAAGCCCTGATTCCCACCTTTCTCCTGATTAATAACTTATTTTAGCACAAGAAAAAAAACAAAATTTGTATCCAATAGTTTCCATAGCAACCATCTTAGAGCCTTCTGCTCTCTGACCCAGTCTTAAAAAAAAAAACCTCAACACATTCCCCTTTCTAGATACAAGTTTAAAGAAACTGTAGTTTGCTTTATTGGAAAATTAACAAACTTAAAACAGTGATTTTGACTATCCATTTTTAACTTTGGAAAGAGTTTAGAAATCTAACTTCCTCTAAGATTCAACTCCACTGTACTTGGAAAGTTAGCATAGCAAGAGAATGAGTGATGAAATAGAGGGCTTCCATTTGTAGAGTCCAAGATCCTCCAGATAGTTGTACTGGACATTGATGCCTTGTCAAGAGATCAGAAAAATGATTTAGTTCAATTCCACCATTACACAGATGAGAAAACTGAGGGCTAAGTTCATATAGCTACTTTGTGGCCCATTGCTGCCAAAACAGAATTTAAAAACAGGTATTTGAGTTCTAGTTTGGAAAATGCAAAAGTACAAAAGTCTTTCTCCTCAACAGCATTATTTCCCAGAAGAGGAGACCTCCAAATATCCATTGGCTTTCTGGTTAAAAATCTTAGTGACTTGCTTAGAACACTGGGAGATTAAATATCTTGACTATGTATCTGAAGTGAGACCTGAAACCAGATATTCTAAGGCCAACTGTCTCTACTATGGCATGCTGCTTCACATCCAACAAAAGCTGGTACAATATGTTTGCATGGAAATTTGTCCACATGGTCAAAAGGATTTAAATAGAAAAAGGAGGAAGAAGGTAAAAACTGCCCATATGTATTCACCCAAACAGATGCCACTGAACATAACAGGCATGACATAGAAAGAAGAAACTCAGCGGAAAGGACCAATAATTCACAGAAGAAAATATCTACATATAATTATCCTTAGCTTTTGATGTCTACGTGCAATTGTGCAGAAAATAACCACAAACAAATAAAACCTACAGATTTTAATGAATAGAAATAAATTGTCCTTATTAAGGGTCACAGAGACTTGGTGATAAGTGATAATTAATAATTGTATTTATAATAATAACGGATATTTTACTGGAAATTTTGCATTGTCTTTTATATCCAGTCTCTCATTTGATCTTTAGCTACAAGGCCTTTTATGCCCTTTTTATAGCTTCATGAGCAGGTTATTGCTATGGAAAGGCAAAAGAAAAGATTAGATAATGTTATAGTAGAATGGCATTGTATAATCTCAGGTAGATATATATGTGAGATCTATGGATGGGAATTGGTTTAGGGAAGCATTAGGTAAGGACTGATAGATGAAAAAACAAAAGTGATATTGAGGGGGAATTATACTATTTTGTAGACTATCAAGACTTAAGAAAACGATGGAGAAAATGTTAATAATGAATATTAAACTGAAACTATCTTCTGCATATATTTTTTCAGAGAACATTGACCAGCACACTTATACAGGAAGGCATTATATAGTAGAAATGAAGGTCTTTTATTTTTATTATCTACCTATCTGCTGGAGTACTTTCCTAAAAGCTGAATAGCTAACCTCATTAATGATCACTTCATCCTTCAAAAAAAATGCAGGAGCAAGTTGTGAGGATCAAATGAGATAATATATAAAGCACTTAGAATAATGCTGTATAAATGCTTATTCTCTTCCGTCCACTTTCCTCCCTTCTCTTCCCCAAATACTGTGCCCAATTTGGGCTTATAAGAAGAACTGCTTGTCAAAGTAGAAATGTTTGTTGGAAGGAAGTGTCGTACTCCATCTTCTAACAAGTTGTTATCTATAATGAAAGAAAGTCTTGTTTCAGGCCGATACTACACACAGTAAGGCGAAAGTCACAGAAAGGCAGATTTGGACTATATGCAGCACAAATATGATATATGGCTTAAATAGCAGTTGATCAAATATGAAACAGCCGATAATATGAGGTACTGAGTTCCCCGTTACTATCTCCTTTCAAGTAGCACTTTGATGATAATGTGCTGAAAAGTCACAGAAGAAATGCTCTTTTGGGTAGGAATTGCTATTGTTTCTAATTCTAAGATTCCATGATACTGTGAATTAACAGTCTTGTTCTTTTACTTTGTTCTGTTATGCTAAGTGGTATTGCAGCTAAACCACTCAATCTGAACTTAAGAAAATGAGTTCAAATCTCTTTTCAGACAATACTCTGTGTGATCCTGGGTATGTAACTTAACTTTTGCCTGTCTCAGTCAGTATTCTCAGTTATTATAAAAATGGGATAATAATAGCACCAAGATGTAGAGTTGTTGTGAAGATAAAATGAGATATTTTAAAGCCCTTACCACAGTACCTAGCACATAGTATGCATTTAATAAATATTTGGTGTGAGTTTTTCCCTTTTTTTCATTGCCTAGATGACATCACCTATACCGGAGTTGTGTGCCTTTCTCCTAGTATCTACAAAGTCTCTTAGTTGATCTCTATAGATTTCTGACCAGATAATTTGTGTCTTTCCTGTGATATCCTCTATTTAAAGAAAGATGAAAAAGGTGATTTAAAAGACCAGACAACCCTATATAGAAAAGTTATAAAACAAACAAAAAGGGACAATTAGCCTGTATCATAAGAAAAAGCATTATAATACCTGTCCACATAGAGACAATAATGTTTAAGGTAATGTATAATAGGATCAAATAATCAAGATAGGGGAAAATACTTTCATTCAGTCATTCAGCACTTCAGGGAGAGGCTAGAACCATCAAGATGCCCCAGTGAACCATTCTTTCTGATTCACCAGCCATTGATTTGGCAAAGCACAGACTGATATTCCAAAAAAGACACATGATAATAGTTCTTTCCCACCTACCAAATACTATATGAGCAGTGGCAGAACTTGCTATTTTATGAAACAGTTTAATTTGTAGATTTTAAAAATAAACCTTATCAGAAGACATGTTTTCTTTGATGAAAATCTCTTGCTAAATCCACAAAAAAATCACATATGTAACCAAAAGACCTGCTATGTAACAAAGAAGATTATTTTGAGATTACTCTAATTTGATTGTGGCAAAGAAATTAGTGTAAATCCAAGGTATGTGTAAACTATCACCCTGAAAGTCAACATTCTGCTTTGATTCCATGAGTTATGTTGAATGATGAGGTATGCACAAAAAAGGAAAGGAAGACCAAGACATGATTGTTCATTAGTAATCTATAATAACCATAACTAAGAAGAGATAATCTTCTGAAGGGCAGTCTAAAGTTACCAATCTGTGGATAGCTAGATGGCACAGTGGATGGAGCATCAGCTCTGGAGTCAGGACCTGAATTCAAATCTGGTCTCAGATACTTAATACTAACTGTGTGACCTGGGCAAGTCACTTAACTCCTATTGCCTCTCAAAAAAAAGTTATTAGTCTATACCCACAAAGAAAAGGAATTCCCTAAAAAGAAAAATCGTCAGTATATTAGTTTTGCCTGTCCTAAGTATCTTGCTCTCATTTGTCAAAGAAAATTGAAAAAACAGCTCCCTTCCTCTCCTCCACATGTACATTTTCATACCTTGCTTGTGTGTTAAGAGGATCATGCAAAAAAGAAAAACAAACTTCCTACTTGCATTTTAAAACTTCAAATAACACTAAAAAACTATAGAGTAAGAATCATACCTATAATACTTAGCAAGAACGTTTTTTAAACTTTTACAGCTAAGTCTTGATTATTGTGAATAGTGAATCCCTTGAAGTAGGCAGCATTTGAATTCACGTTGCATTTTTTCCATAGGTCAGCTAGGTGGAACAGTGGACAGAGTCTGAGCCTGAAATCATGAAGACTCATCTTCCTGAATTCAAATCTGGCTTATGAAAAATGCTAGCTGTGTGACCATGAGCAAATCACTAAATCTGATTTGCCTCAGTTACTCATTTATAAAATGAGCTGGAGAAGGAAATGGCAAACTATTCTAATATCTTTGCCAAGAAAACTCCAAATGTGGTCATGAAGAATCAGATCTGACAGAACCAGCCTCCCATAGGATTAATTACCATATTTTACAATTATAATTTTTGCTAATTAACATATTTTAGATAACTATAATTTTGAATAGTATGAATTCAAATACATATGACCATTTCATGGGATTCATTGTTCACACTAATTAGGAGCTAGCTGAGGGTTTTTTTTTCTGATTTTTAAAAATGCTTTAGTTTATGATTAGCTTTATGGAGAAAGTAGGAAAATAGAACTGTTACATCAATCTACATATATATATATATATATATATATATATATATAAAACATGTATATGTATATAATATATTGAGGCCACAGAATTTTCTATTAGTACAACAATTATTGGGGATCAATGGTTTAATAGGACCATGAAATACTCCTTCTTAGATGATCCCCACCCATTTTTTAACAGGAACACTTTTTAAATTCCTCCTTTCAGGTTTCTAGTATGATTTTTCCCCCTATAATTAGTATTCTCCCCTTCAGAGGGAAAAATTTATTTGAACTTGCTTGGGAAAAACTAAGGGGAATTTGAAGCAACTCAGGCAAATGCCTCTGAGAAAAAACTTTCCCCTGCTTCTGCCACTTACGTCTTCCCCCCCCCCCTAATTTCACAGCTTAGCTAATTTGTTGAAGAAGAGAATTCAGGAATAGTTCAGCTTACTTTTGATCGCATTTTTTGAGGAGTTCAATTACATATTTTTTAAGAAAATTTATTTGGGTTTCATTTTGAACTTTCAAACTAATAATTCCAGTGGGTTGAGGGTTTTCTCTCTTTCCCTAAGTTCCAAAGCAATAATTGCCCCACTTACATATGTTTTAATTCCTCTAAGGGAACACATACACACATACACACACACACACACACACACACACACACACACAGAGAGAGAGAGAGAGAGAGAGAGAGAGAGAGAGAGAGAGAGAGAAACATATACATACAGCATTTTGTTTTAAAAACACATGCCACATATATAAAGTAGATAAACTCTTAGTAGAAAGAAGCAGTGGGAGAAAAGAGGATGGGGGATCAGGGCGGTTCAAATCTCCCTTAAGAAAAAAACAGAAGAGAAACAGAACTAGAATACAGATCACCAGCTCTATTCTCAGCAGCTTGCCATGAACAGCTCCCTGAATCAATTCTGTGTAGAGTCCTTCAGCAGCTGTCCACAATTTCTCTTATTTTGGTGGCTCAGCCTCCTGTCGTGGTATTTCCAAACGTAAGCATGCAAACTGTGTCAGAGAGTAGGAAGCCTTCCCCTGCCTAACCACATCATCCTGGCTTGGATCTCTCTCTTTTATGTGGTCCTCTTACAACAACTTCTTTCCATTTTTCCACTTGTAATGATGTCATCACCTCCTTCTAATGTTTCTGGCTCTTCCCTTCTTCCTTAGAGAGAGTACGGGCTGAGATTTCAGGCACAGGCTCTCAGAGGCATAAGTAAATAAGCCCTGGTAAATCCTTGCTTATATCAGAAACATTGTAGCATCTGGAGATACATTTCCCAACTTGCAGAGTGGATCCCCTCACACAGGGATACACATCCATTTAAAAGCATAATTCATAAGACACTTTCCGTGTATTTAGCTTTAAGGATACAATTAATTCAAGCAAAGATATTCAGTAAAATAATATAGTAAGAAAAGGTTTATCCAGGCATATTTCACATTATGCTTCTTCACTCACCCTATATATTCCAGCTAAAGTGATCTCTTTGCTTTTCTCTAAGTTTTGTGTTTTATCTTTCACCCCTACACTATCTCCTCACGATGGTAATACATTATCTTCTCCCCTCTGCCCTTTAAAATCTCCAGCTTCATTCTGGTCTCTGGACAATACCTTGTATGTGCTAGGTATTTAGTTTGCTAGAACTGATTAGATTGTAATATATCGCCATTTCTTAAGGAAGTTTAACTGATGAATCAATCACTACCACAAGGAGACCAGCAGAACCTATAAACCAAGCCCAGTGAGCAAATGCTTGATCTCCTTGTCAAAAAGAGAGATGTAGCATCAGAAACAATGCTAGCATGGAATATAAAATTGTTTGTAAACATTTTAAAGGAGGATTGTGGGAGATTATGGACAGTGTTGCCTCATAAGATAACAAGAAGGGTAGAGGATAAAACGCATTTACGGAAAGCTCAGCAAGAGTCTCTACTAAGCCAGATCATCCAGAGGGCACTTAAGGCTCAAACTAGAAGGAATACAACAATATCTGCTAAGATTTCTATTAAAAAAAACTTTGTTCTCCATAGATGACACAAGAGATACCACATTTGGCCTCCAATATTATAGTCTCTAATGTTCTGCAAAATGGAAACAAATGACACTAAAGAAAACAAAGAAGGGACAAGTAGTCATATTAGATCAAATACACAGAGAAAGGAAGTCTGCAGAGCTGCTGTCAAAATGCTGAGGGCACTGAAGGAATGGTTATCAAGATATTTGAAAACTAAAAGGGCACCAAATGCTTGGGGAGGGGATGGAATTGCAGAGCTTATTTATAACAACAATAAGAAGAAGAGCAAACAAGAAATTTTAAATAATTACTGACCACATGCTGCCTTTTCATTGCTTACAAAATCTTTATGAAAATAAATTTTAAAAAATAAATTATTATATTGAGAGCATAGTTGATAAATGTTTATAAGGGGAACAGGAAACTTGTACAAATTATATTTTATAGAAGACATAGAGTTGACTAAAAGGTATAGAGAACAGAAGATCTTACTATGTTTAGTGACTTTTTTTGCTGAGGCATTTGGAGTTAAGTGACTTGCCCAGGATCATACAGGTAGGAAATATTAATGTTTGAGGCCAAATTTGAACTCCAGGTCCCCCTGACTTCAGAGGTGGTGCTCTATCCAGTGTGCCACCTAGATGCCCTGCTTAGTGATTTTTAATGAAAAAAAGTCTTTGATTTGGTAGACCAAATAACACCTCAAAGGCTTTTATCCAGAAAAATCATTCCCTATGAAAGTATTTTATTGTTGTTGAATTGTTTCAGTTGCATCCAACTTTCCATAACCCTATTTGAGATTATCTTGGCAAAGATACTAGAGTGGTTCTTGTTTCTTTCTCTAATTCATTTTACAGATGAGGAATCGAAGCAAACTGAGTGAGTTGTTCAGGGTCACATAACTAGTGAATGAATCTCACAGTAAGTGTCTGCAACTGGATCTGAACTCAGGAACTCCTAAATCTAGGGCCAGTGTTCTATTCACTGTGCCACTTAGCTGCCCATGCAGGTGTTGGAATCACCTAAAATGCCTACAAAACTTTTGTTCAATCTCATTGTTCAATGACTATTCATTTCAAGCGGTACATAAAACAGAGTATATTCACCAAAGATTCACCAAAATCTAACTCAAAACAAAATCAATAAAAAAGGGATTCCTGATGCATGGTAAGGTTTTCTAGATGGTTCTGTTTTGGGATGATATAATGCTCTTTTCTAATATCCTAGAAAATAGCAGAACCTTCTCATGAGATCTACAATCACTCAAAAAGATCTTGGAGTAAATATCCAGAGCACATTCCAAATGTGAAGTCCTCCAAATACCACTTTTATGGATAGGCAGATGATTGATCGATCCATAATCACATCAAAACGTTCAGCCTAATTATCCATGCAAGAAGATAGTATCAGAATGTGATATACAATTAGATGGATGATCCATAGACTTGGCCCATCAGTACATGCAGAGAATACAATTCCATTGGGCTGGCCACATTGCTCAAATGCCGAATACATGCTTGCCAAAAAAAAAAAATTATGGGAAACTCACACAGGGCAAGTGCTCATGAATTGGTAGGAAAAGAAATGCAAGGACTCTCTTGCATTTTTCTTAAGAACTTTAGAATTGATTGTATGACATGGGAGACACTTGTACAGGACCACCTAGCATAGCGTGACCTCAACAGAGAAGGAACTGTGCTCTATGAGCAAAGCAGAATTGAATTAGCTCAAAGGAAACATGAGATGTGAAAAGTTAGAAAGTTCACCCCAACTGTTTATAGGATTATTTGTGTCCAACTTGAGACCTTTATCGATCTGATCAGCCACAGTTAAACACATTGCAGCTCAATTCTAACATAATGATGTCATTTTGGTCCTCTTCAAGAATGGAAGACAACAACCAACATGTATTTTGAATAAATACTATGAGTGAATAATGAGATATATCCAGAATTTAACCTAAGGAGAAATAACTCCTGTATTCCTTTGAGAAATTGCATAATATGAAAACAAACTCCCATCATTTTAATCTAAATTTTTCTTGTTACAATGTCTACAAAGTCAACAATACCATAAACTCTGTAGAATTAACATTGCCATTCACTCAAAGCATAGTGGTGAGGGGGACATTAGCTTTGAACAGGCTACAACACATAACTAATGAAGAATTGTGGAAGAGAAAGAAACGTGTCAGAGACATGGTTGACCAGAAAAAAAAATGACTGGTCATATAGCAAAAAATGAAAAATGGACAGTTTACTTCCTTTAGTAGAATCCACACAATTTCAAGAGAATTCACAAAAAAAGTCCCTAGTACATCAAATAGATCTCTTGTTTTGGATGTATGAGAGGACCTGGACAAGAATCAAACAGGACATAGCAAAACCCAAATGGATTGTAATCTGTGTGGATAGAAGAAATATCCATATTGTCACAGGTTCACAAAAGCATCAAAGCAAGTTCTAGAAAATAGTATGAATGTGCAATTCCAGCTACTGCTTTTAGTTTTAAATTCGTAACTCATTATAAGCCAAGTGAGGAATCTTATCAACCATCAATTGTTTTTAGTTATGTTAATTTAATGCAATTAAATTCAACATATTTTGTTAAGCATCTACTATAATGATAATAATAAATGCAGAATTCTTTCTATCTCTATGCTGTTTTGTCTATCCCCTCCACAACCCTGTGCTTGATATTGAGGATAAAAAAAAAAAAAAAAAAAAAAGGTGTGTAATCTGCCTATTCTCATCCCAGGTTGTTCACCTCCCAAAGAAAAGCAATTGTCTATTTTGTAGGGTCACAGCCTTCCACCCCTGACATTTCACTTTTGCTTAACCTTTTTTATTGCTAAAAAGAATAATCCGTGATCCTTCTTCTTCTTAATATCAGAGAGCTATTTTTTTCTGCACAACCTATGTCTCCACCCACAAACCCACAAAGGAGAAATAATTTTATACTGTCATCTCAGTCTTTCTGCCAGTCTTGACTGTGACGAGCATGACACAGATCACTGAACCTTTTCCAAAACTGTGGGTTGTCCCAGAACTCCAACTAGAGCTAAGAACATTCAATTAGTGGCTGGGTCAGACAGCTTGAATGTAATCAAAACAAACCACAGCTATGGAATTGAGAGGATAATTTGACTTTAAAGATTCAAACAAAAGCACATCTTACATTTGGGGTTTCACTTGGTGAGCAGCAACTCATTATGATAATAAAGAGGAGTTTGTTATAGCTAATAGACTTTTATTTTCTCATTCCTTATTTATCCTTTGAAAATCAGTCAACCCACTGACCTGGTTTTAAACCGTTAAAGTTAGATTTAAGAAATATCCTCCATGGGATATTTTTTATTAGGATCTCACAATACCACTACTTCTGTTAGCATTTAAGGACAACATTGACTATTAAAATTGATCATAGTCCTATACAGTGTTTTTTGGGGGAGGAAATATCATTAAGTAAAATATTAATCTCTTTAACATCAGGTCACCTCAATTAAACTAAGTAGTTATTCTAATTCTTTTCATACAAAGCAGAATTTCTATCCACCAAAAATCATTGTGGGATTAAGGTCTTAGCTTTATAGGATCAAAATCTACAGTGTCCTTTCACATTATAAAAATATCATACAAAATTTTTAGCCAAAAATTAAGACACAATATATTGGTGACAAAATCTCAAACAAAAAAGGCAGGAGGAGGGGATGAGGGCTTCCTTTTCTCTTCTGAAACTTAGTTGAAAACTCATGTCACTGATGTACTTGGGGCTTTCATTGGCATCCAAGAGTTCCAATAAAGTCTTGTGGTTTTGAACATAGATCACATATATTGAGAATTTGAAGAGGCTTAAGGGGCTATGTATCTAAGATCTTCATTTAATAGATGAGAATATTGAGGTCTCAAAGGTCTTTCCTAAGATCACACAAGTGCAAGTGGCGCAGCTGGGATTTGAATACAGGTCATTTGATTCTAAAGCTCTGTTCTTTCCACTAAAGGAGAAAGAAACAGAATTGGGTATTATCCCTAAAATAACAGCAGTATACTCCAATAATTTTTATCCTCTGGACATCATTAAACATAATGCTTCCAGTTTCGTGTGCTATGTTGGAAAAGAAGTGTATGTATATATCCTCATGTCTTTATCTAGCAATCTAGTTTAAACAGGTTGTTGTGTTGATGTGAAAAGAAAGTTTCACATTTTATATGTGAGAAAAATGCAGCATATTTTTTTTATTTTATAGCTGGGCCCAAATTTCCATGTCTTCTTTTTGGGGAATTTTCTTGGCAAAGATACTGGAGTAATTGTTCATTTACTTATCCAGCTCATTTTATGGGGGGAAAAAACCGAAGCAAATAGCATTAAGTAACTTGCCCAGAGTCATATAACCATAGAGTAACTAAGATTGGATTTGAACTCAGATCTTCTCAACTCCAGGTCTGGTGCTCTGTGCATTGTTAGGGCCACCTAGCAGCCTGAAGCTTAGTATACTACACTGCAAGCAAGACTTGGAATGAGAAAAGCTTGGGTGCAAGTCCCATTAGGGACACATATTGGCCAATGATGATGGCCAAGGACCCACAAGGATAGCTGTTGCACATCATTGGAAGAAGTCTTTACACAGGGTCGTCTTTGCAATGATGAAATAATCTCCCCATTTACAAAAAAAAGGCAACATTTAGTTGTGTAATTTCATCAAAGAGTTTTAGATGGAATATTTTAGATCCAAATGCCTTGTGACATGTGGTTGTCACCTAAAGCATTAAGGAAGATGTTAGTCTATTTGAGGATTTTCTGGCTAAAACAAAAAATGACCCTGAACTGTCTTTATTCCTTTACTTAAAGTCAGGCTTTTGTCTTCCCTTCTTTCTTTTTTTTCTGTTTTTCAGCACACATAATCAATTAAAACATCTTGACCATATCAAAGCATTTGAGCCACAATATTTAATATTAGTTATTATAATGGCTGAAAAGACTGAATTATCTAGACCACAAGTGAATTCTGTAGTTAGGTATAAATGTAGATAGATAGACAGATGGGATAGATGAATAGATGGATGGATGAATGGATTGACAGACAGTTGATAATTGGATGGATGGATGAATGGATGGATAAATAGACAGATAAATGGATGAATGAATGGATAGATAGAAAGATAGATGGAAAAAGGGATGAGGGATAGATAGACAGAAATAGATGTATAGATGGATTGATAGGTAGGTAGATAGGCAGACAGATGGACAGATAGATAATATGTATATTACATACATATATGTGTGAATATGCATATTACATATTATATATATATATTACACAAACATCTTCACTATTAATAATTATAATAATAATTAAAGCACATTTAGGTTTGAAAACTATTATCATACCATTTGATTCTCACAATACTTTGATGAAAGTAGGTGTGATTATTATCTTTATTTTACAGATAAGTTAGTTGAGGCTGAGGAAAAGTTAAATGGACTTGCTCCAGGTTCCAGAGTTAATAAATATCTGATGTGTGATTTAAATATAGATCTTTTTTGTTTTTTTTTAAACTTTCTTTTTCTTTTTTTTAAAAGTTTTAATTTAATTATTTATTTAAAACTAAATATAAAATAACAAAAGAAATAGAAAAAATACAGAAAAATAAAAAACAAAACAAAATATTGTCATATGTCCAGCAGGACCTCAGGGAGGATTAAAAATATGTAATAATAAATTTCCATTTAAAGAAAGCATAGATAATAATAAGCAGAGATTATATTCATGACTTCATCTTTCCAGGTCTTCTAATCTCTGCATCAAATGCTTAGTTTACATCTTGGTAGGATGTGATTTATGTCCATGCAGTCTCAATCTCGTAAGTTTTCCTGGAGGGCCAAAGGAAAATAGTATTCCTGAAAGCCAAGGGAAAAGTCCTTCTTTATGAGGACAATATTTTGGTAGAAAGATTCACTAGAAAATGTGTATATATTAGAAAGCGAAACCCCCAAACTATAAATTCAGTCAGTAGATGGGCAAATAAAGTCCAATTGCAGCTAAAACTGGGGCATCTGATTGGTGCATGGATAGAGAAGGAATCAGGAGAACCTGAGTTCAAAACTAGTCTGAAACACTCATTAGCTGAAGATCCTGAATAAGTCACTTATCAATCACTCTCAAATTACCTCTCTGCCAAAAAAGAAAAAAGGGTGAAAAAGAGAAAAGGGAAGGAAGGAAGGAAGGAAGGAAGGAAGGAAGGAAGGAAGGAAGGAAGGAAGGAAGGAAGGAAGGAAGGAAGGAAGGAAGGAAGGAAGGAAGGAAGGAAGGAAGGAAGGAAGGAAGGAAGGAAGGAAGGAAGGAAGGAAGGAAGAAAAGGAAAGGAAAGGAAAGGAAAGGAAAGGAAGGAAGGAAGGAAGGAAGGAAGGGAAGGAAGGAAGGAAGGAAGGAAGGAAGGAAGGAAGGGAAGGAAGGAAGGAAGGAAGGAAGGAAGGAAGGAAGGAAGGAAGGAAGGAAGGAAGGAAGGAAGGAAGGAAGGAAGGAAGGAAGAGGGATCCACTGTGGAAGATTTCTCCAGAGAAAGAGAAAAGTTCAGAGTTTCAGTGTTAAAACAATAGTTGTTGATTTTCTGTATAGCATTTTTAAATGGCCTATTTACAAAACAACATTTAAGCAGATGAAAGAGTTCAGAGAGAAAAACAGTGTCAAATCCACAGGTAGTGCTCAATAAATGTTTCTTGAGATTATCCAAGGGTTCAGAATGTTTTATTTTTCCTTTATTTTAAAACTAAACTCCTTTCACCTTAGGACATATTTTAGCTTGGGCATTAGCTGGTTATTCTTCCTTCCCTTGCAGGATATGGATTTAATCATAAATCAATAGGTCATTTCCAAATCAATTTACTTTTAACAACCATGTGCCAGAAGTGAAGGAATATGTTAATAAAAGCAACAAAACTTAATGTGAAGCTTTAACAGATGATTTATTTATAGGCAATTCAGAGTTCTACTTGATTCATAAACTCCAGTCCCTGAAATTTGTCACCCAAAAGAAAAAGTTTATATTTGTCTGAGATAACCAGCAAATATTTAGAAAACACTTTGAACTCTAGTGTATGATCATTTTTTCCTCTTCCAAAGAATATGATTTTGCACTCAGCCCAATAGCCCAAATGGATAGGCTCAAGGCCTATTTTGCTCACTTATTAACCACTAAATTCACAGAATCTTAAAGAAGAACAAGACCTAGGTATTATCCAGTCCAATCCATATGGGCAAGAACCTCCTCCATAATCATTCAATCAACAGGCACTTAATCATTGCCTGCTCTGTAACAGTCACTGTGCTTGGATTCTCTAGGAGTTTATAATCTAGTTAGCAGAGGCAACATAAATGGGGGAAGGGGGAAAGTGAGCATGTGCGCACATAAAATAAATATTACCTTGTCAGAAGAGCAGCTAGGTTGCAGCACAGTGAATAGAGAGTTAGACCTAGAATCAGGCTGACCCTGCCTCAGACACTTCCTTGCTGTGAAACTCTAGGCAATCACTTCACCCAATTTGCCTCAGTTTCCTCATCTGTAGAAATAAATGGTAAATCATGCCAAGAAAACCCAACTGAAATAGGGTCCTGACTGAAATCACTGAACGACAAAATCTTGCCAGAAAGGCACTAGCATTGGAAGCATAGAGAAAAACATCTTGTTTCAGAAGGTGCTGCTTGAACTAACAAAGCTTTGAATAAAACTAGGGAAACTAAGAAGCAGAAATAAAGGATTGTGTTCCAGGTGTGAGGTTTGAACAATAAAGAAAGGCAGAGATGGGAGACAGTGCCAGGTGAGAGGAACAGTTAAGACTAGCTTGAGTAGCCTTATTTCATGTGAACAAAGGGGAAAGTATGCAAGGAGGCCGGCAAGGGAAGTTGGGGACAATGTCAAAAGAGCTTTAAATGCCAAATTGAGAAATTTATGTTTGATCCTAATGGTGATAGGGAACTATGAGTGTATATTAAGTCAGGGAGTGATGCGGTCACACCCACAATTTCCAAAAATTACTTTGGCAGTTATTTAGGGGGTGGGTCAATGTGACAGTGACTTTGACCACAGAGATCTGTGAAGAGGATATTGCAATAGTCTAGGTGAGAGATAATAAGGGCTTCAACTCTGATAGTGGTTGTGTGAATGGAGAGACGGGATCAATTGTGCGAGATGTTATGAAGGCAGAAACAAGATTGGGCAGCTAATTAAATAATTGGGATGGCTGAGAGTGGGAAGTTCAGAGAGACTCAAGGGTTTTGAATTTGAGTGGCTGGAATACATGATTATCCAAACTCCAATGAAAGAACTCCATTGATTAAGGACTCTATTTCCTAAGACAGTCTGTTTTACTTTTTGCTTATTTCTAAATGCAATCATTTTTCAGTTATGTCTGACTCTTTGTACTCCTTTGGGATTACATTGAAATGGTTTGCCATTTCCTTCTCCAGCTTATTTTACAGATGAGGAAACTGAGTTAAACAGGGTTAAGTGATTTGCCCAGAATCACACAACTAGGAAGAGTCTGATATCAGATTTGAACTTTGGAAGATGGGTCTTCCTGACTTCACATCCCTACCACTGAACCACTCACCTGTCAAATGTTATACAGTTTTTCTGAATGTTGAACCAAAACTTTCCTCTGCTACTTTTATCTATTGCAACCAGTTCCTTGCAAGTTTCTTCAATCTACTTTTTGTATAGCATGGTTTCTACTTCTCCCAGGATTCTGATTATTCTTTTCTGAATATATTCTAATTTGTTGGTGTCCTTCCTAAAATTTTGTTATTGTAAACCACTGCAAAAACTGGAAAGCAGTTTGGAAAGGGAAAAAAGGCAGGGAGGATATAAACCAGCATTCCACACCATATAACAAATTCCAAATGCATGTTTTTACTGCACCTGATTCCATCAATGTAGGAACTTCCCAATAAAGAACTTCCTTTAACATGACAGATCAGTCCTTTCCCTGGAACTTATGGAGGATAAATCATTTGTTCAAGAACAGATAAGTAGCACAATCAGGATTCAGCCTGATATCTCCTTATGTACATTCTTGGCAAATGACTCTTCCTATTACTTGGCAAAAGATTCTATTTCTCCAGGTTTCTTGGGCCAAGTACTCATTTCATCTCCCATGATTCTTCAATAAGCAGTCATCCAAATGAAACTGCATGAGAGACAGAGGTAATTTAAAAGTAATTATCATATTTGTGATTTGGCCAGGAATTGAAATCAACCAAAGAACTTCGAAGGGCACTTAGGGCCAAAGACAGTAAAGACCAGCCTTACTTTTTATCCAAATTCTTGATATGTTGAAAGATCAGTGTGGATTGCTAGGAATCATTTAATCTGTGATTACTTCTACCCTTCTACAACAAACTTAATCGCCTAGGATAAGTTTCTCATGAAGAAGGAAAGAAGGAAGGGAAAGGGAAGAAGGAAGGAAAAGGAAGGAAGAAAGGGAAGAAGAGAGGGAAGGAGGGAAAAGGGGAAGGAAGAAAGGAGGGAGGGATAGAGTAAAGAAAGAAGAGAGGAACAGAGGGAGGAAAAAGTGATAAGAAAGGAGGGACAGAGAGAGACAAGAAAGACGGGGAAAGGAAGTCACAATTGTAGCCAGTAGCATTATATTTTTCAATCCCAAGAGAAGTATGTTCCTGGTGGAAGGGAAAAATTGTAGCAAACAGTCTCATAGCAGTTATTGAAACTGAGTTTTATGCTCTTATTCTGACATAGAGACAGGCTGAAATCTCAGTTTTTCAAATTTAGCAATGTATAAAGGTTAGTTGCACAGAAAGTGTTTTGGCAACAATAAGATTGCACTTGCAGAAGCTTCAGGATGTTAGGATAGTGAGTGGTTAGTGAGTCATATTGTATTTTGACCTGAATAGGGATAATATTTTCTTGTATTTTGGTAAGAATATTTTTATTTTGGTTGAATAAAGGGATAACCAATTAAAGAAACCTATATTATTTTATTTTTGAGAATATCTATCCATTTGGGGAAGCTATGCCTTTTAAGAAAGTTTCAGGCACTCATAATAAGTCACAAAAGTTAACAGATTAACAGTTTAGTTTTGAATTAATCTCCAAGTGAATTATGTCCATTTTTGGTTCAAGAGCTGATTTCCTACATATAAAGAACTTCTAGCATGTAAATTCTCACCATTAGTGTACATTTGCAACACTTCTAAGAAGTGGCTTTAACAGTCACTTAGAACACTGAAAAGTTAACTTTCCTCTTGTCTCAAAGTGAGCATATATCAGAGACATAAATTGAATGTAGGCCTTCCTGACTCCAAGCCTGATTCTCTATTTACTACACCAATTTACCTTTCCATTAAATCAAACAAGTCAACAATTTATTTTTCCATTAATTTCCATTTTTTACTGAATCAACCAACAGTTATTTAAAATGTTTTCAATTTTTACTCAAGAAAAAAAAAAACTATACAAGCCGACAAAATCAGGTTACTTGTAAGTGCCAAATGGCCTGAGAGATCTTGAATGGAGGTATCATTTGTCAAGGAACATACTCTGAAAAGGCACTTTCCTTCTTTTCTAGATGGTATACATCTGCCACTATGCTTATTTTCCTGACACTTAGTTTAGAAAATAACGTCACTTTTGTTATATGAAGATCACTTCATGGAATATTTTGCCTAGAAAAGAGAAGACTCAAGGAAAACATTATAGCTGTCTTCAAATATTGAAGGATTGTCATGTGGGAAGGAGATTAGATTTGTTCTGTTTGACCCAGAGGGCAGAACTCTAAGCAGTGCAAGAAATTGCAAAGTAGAAAATTTAGATTTGATGTCCCCCCAAAAAAAAGAGTCAAAAAGCAGAATTGGTTAATACAAGAGGGTTGGATTCTCCTTGGATCTCTTCAGGCAAAAGCTGAATGATCACCTGTCAGGTATGTCAGAGAAGGAATCCTGGAAAGGGTTGACCTCAATGGCCACAAAGGTTATTTTAACCTCTCAAATTCTGTGATAACATGTCCATCTTCTTCCTTAACCAAAAAAAAAAGGAACCCAAGAAAACTAACAAAAATGGATTTCTCTATGATTAGGATTTGCCTTTGAATATAATGGAATGGTTTCCATTGAGTATAGCAACTATTCATTGTTGATTTCGAGAAACTTGATCTTGCTTGTTTATGTCACCATCTGGCAACTTGATGGATATTATTATTATTATTACCTATATGGTAATAATGGAAGTGGTTGCATTTCATTGCTTTTAAATGGACATCCTTAGTGATTTTTAAAACACTATTCAACATTAAAAGTTATAAAGCAATGTATCAGAGAACCATTGTACAATAAACCTCAGAAAAGGTAGAAATATATTAAGTACTCATACATAGAGAAAATTCCTTTTCCTCCATTGTTCCCAGGAAATTTCCTGCTGTTTTTGAAACCATGAGCTGCCAATTGGGATACTTGGGACATGGACATTTATTGCACTGAAAGATTTAATAGGAGAGGAGTCTGACAGAAATGTCTTAAAACACAGTGCCATGTAATAAGTACATTGCTGTTATGAGTCAAATTGAAATAATAAATATTGTGTTTTTATAGAGCACTATAGCATGGCAGGCTGTGTACATGGTCCACAGTAGATTTGTGGGCCAATCCAACATGGAAACACTGGGAACCAAACTGGGCCATTTGTGGAGTAGTGATTATAGAAACTTCATTCTGAGAAAGTTTGAAAACTATTGGACTTTAATGCATCCAAAAATTGCATACCTTGGTGTGGAATTTTCTAATTTTGTATGGTAATATTATAATTAAGAAAACATTAAATATATTACTGATGTGGAAACTTTTTCTAAGGTCTCTCCAGACAAGATGGCAGAAAAAAGTGTATATAAAGGAGCTAAAATCCTTACATGCCCTTCACAAGAGTTAGAAATTCACTAAAAGGGGGTGGAAAGCATCTTAAAATTATATTAAAATACACAATCAAGCAAAATAGAAAATTACCAAAGTGAAATAAATGCTGATATAATTTAAAAATACAACAAACCAATTAAATAAAATCAAATTTTAGATGTCACAAGGTGTGTATGTGTGTGTGTGGGGGGGAGCCAATATTTGATAGTTCAAAATGGTCTTAGGTGGACAAATAACATCTCTTAAGAAATTAAAGAAGAATGACCATGAATAGAAAATTGCAAAACCAAATAAAAGTTGAGTTTGAGGAAAGTGACAAATCAGTGGACAGAACTTAAGTTAAAAAGTTTAAAAACTTGAAAATCTAATAGAAATAATGAAGAAAGTAGCTAGAGTAGAAATTACAATAGAAAATCTCAAAAGATCAGAAAAAGAAAAAAACAGAATTGTATGCAATGTACAGTTGTTAAAAATACAAATTCAAAAAAAATGACAGAATTTCAATTCCAAATTGGGATCCATGCAGAGTAAAAGAATCAAAAAGGACAGATCATAACTCTCAACGTTATAGGTATCCAAAAAAATTGAGAAAGACAATCTGAGAATTATGTTCCAGAAAATCAGTAAATCAAACATCCTGAAAAGAAACAAAAAGATGATGAAATACCAATAGAAACATAGTTCTTAGTAACATAGAAGTTTATTAATGTTTGATGTCACATTTGAACTCAAATCCTCCTCAGGCCAGTGTTCTATTTACTGGATACTGAATTCCCCGCTCATTTAACCCATTTTCAATTAAATAAACGGTTTAAACAATTCTTCCAGTACTGGTGAAGGACTTATTAGTCCATCCACATTATCTTCTTTGGTTCTTCTATGACTACATGGCACATGTTTACAAGCAAAGTGACTATATAGTAGAGAGTGTTGGAGTTAGAAATTGTTATTGTCGTTAAGTTGTTCTTGTTACATGGAATAGTCAGTCAGTAAACATAGTAGGTGCTCAATAAATGTGGCCACAAAGAAAGATAAAATATAGTCCCTGTTCTGAAGGAAATAACAATCTAATGGATGAGACAAATAAAAATAAGTTATAAAAAGGACAAATTGGATATAATCAGTAGAGGAAAGGCATTAAAATTAAGAGACAAAAGGAAAGACTTCTGAACAATGGGATTGTAGCTAGGACTTGAAGGAAGCCAGGAGACAAGGATGAGAAGGGAACAGAGAAAAAGTCAACTGCCCTTAAAAAGATGGACCCCGATATCTTGGGCATGTGGGCTCTATGCATTAACTAATAGCTATAACCAGTTACAGAAACCTAGTAACAAAAAGTGCGCCATTACATGAAGTAATTTTTTATATTGAACAATAATGAACATAATATAATGTTATGTTTCTTTGAGCCAAAGTAGGATGTTCTGTTACCTTCTCAGAAATGGACTCTCACCCATCAACTTTATCCTTGTTTTTCCTGGAGTTAATATTATCACATCTTCAGATCTCAATAAATGATACTGATTACTTACAACCAAAGTTTACCTTCAATTGGGCAAATTCATGGGATTTCCTCAAGACCCATATTTTGGAGGTCTCTACAATACTTTAAAAACTGGAAACTAGTTTGTAACTCTGAACTGATGCTATCTCCTTTTTTATTCTCAGTCATACCCATGTATTTGAGCTGTTAAAATCTTACAAATTTGAATTCTTCAATATTCCTAATTTTTTATTTCATTATAATTTGGTTTATCCCTTTAAATAGAAACCTGTTTTATTACATTACTGAAGTTCAGAGGTAGTTTTGTTTTGTTTTTTAAGTCTAAATTTTCTAATAGATTTTCAGAGAAGCGAGGTGATGTACCAGAACTGAAATCAGAAAGATTCATCTTCCTAAATTCAAATCCATATTCAGACACTTACTAGCAGTGTGACTCTGGGCAAGTCACTTAACTTTGCCTCATCTGTATAATGAGGCAGAGAAGGAAATGGATTCACAAAGAGTTGAACTTAACTAAAAACAACCAAATGACAAATTTCTAATAGATTGTAGGACAATTTTTTTTATTATCCTCAGATGAGGGATTCTTAACCTGGAATCAGTGAACTTAAAAAAAAAGATATATTCTGATAACCATTTCAATAGAATTGGTTTCCTTTGAAATACCATGTGTTTTATTTCATGCATTATTTTGAAAAGGGGTCCATGGGTTTCAAATGGGTCTGTATCACACAAAAAAGTTAATAGCCCCTGGACCAGATGGCTCCTTATAACTCTAAATCTGGGATCCTATGTTTCCTTTTTTAAAAATAACAGCTGGCATTTATATAACACTCTAATGTTTACAAAGTGTTTTACATACATTATTTCATTTAAGTCTCACTACCACCTTGTGCTGCTGAGTCTGTCATCATTCCCACTTTCCAAGTAAAGAAACTGAGGTTCACAGAGGAACTGATCTCCCCCACCCCCAATCACTAAACTAAGTGTTTGAGGCAGGATTCCAATCCAGATCTTCCTAAATGTGAGTTCACACCTTTCTTCTTCCCACAAGTACACCTAAGGTGGACAGTAAGAACAGAGATTTGATGCACACTTAAATAATTGTTAGCAAATGGAATCATTAGATTCTTGCCCTTGAAAATACCATTTTCATATATAACTGAGAATTATTATCTGTAAATCAGTGTTTGAGGTTTGCAGAGAGCTTTCTTTATGTACCCTACAACCACCATAAAGTCTATAGTAGAGAATATTCGACATGAGCTGGATTTGGGATCTGCAGACCAGAATTTGGATTCCATCTTTGTTTCCAGCTTTTGTGACATAAGCACAAATTCAATATTTGTGATGAAGAGGTTGGATTAAATTATTTCTTAAGATTTTTCCTGATTAGTTCCAAATACTGGAAAATCTATGTCAAGTTGGATGTGATTCCCTTTTTTTTTTCTTTTTTTTTTTAAGAGCACAATGTAGAGTAAAAAGCAGACTTGCCTAACCAGTGACTAAAGGAAGAATCTTTTTAACTTGGTATAAACCTTGAAGTTTAGAGAGGGCAAGAAAAATGAAGATTGTACAATGTGATTGGAAAGGGTATAGCTAAGACTAATGAGATGAAATTAAGTGAAAGAGAAATGTGAACTGAATATCAAGAAATATTTCCTGTAGATGGGGTTGTGATTAGATCTTGTGAAAATATCCCAAAGGAAGTGGTATGAGTCTTCTATATTAGCCGTGTCACTTAAAACTGGACTGGACTTCAAATTCTCTACAAAAAAAAAAATACATAGAAAGAGTCTGACTTCGGCAGGATGATAAGTGAGATGACATCTCCAATTTTATTGATTTGGTCTCAGGTGTCTGCTTCCAATCACACATTTTCCCATGGAGAGGAGGGGTTTGCATTCTGCTAAATTTTACCTATTTTTCTTCTTTTTCAGAACACATTTTTATTAAAATCCTGTGCTTGGAAATGACTTCCTTAAGTGGCAAAGTGCAGACAGTTTTGGGTCTTGTGGAACCAGGTCAACTTGGCCGGACCTTAACCCATGAGCACTTGACCATGACCTTTGACTGCAGCTATTCCCCTCCTCCACTGGGCCAGGAAGCTTTGTCTAAGGAACCTCTTCTGATGAAGAACTTGTTTTGGATTCAGAAGAACCCATATTCCCACAAAGAGAATCTTCAACTAAATCAGGAGATTGAAGCCATCAAGGAGGAGCTCTTATATTACAAAGCCAATGGAGGTGGGGCTCTGGTGGAAAACACAACCAGCGGACTTAGTAGAGATGTGAAGACCTTGAAATGGTTTGCAGAAGAGACTGGGGTCCACATCATTTCTGGGGCTGGATTTTATGTGGGTGCCACACACTCTCCGGAGACCCGTGCGATGTCCATAGAGCAGGTAAATAATTCCTAGCCGATATCTATACTCAAGAGTAGACTAGCCTTGTCCTTGTTTATTGGTGAACTTCAGTTCACAAATAAAAATCTCATTGACTCAGAACCAGTGGGGCATGCTACAGAGTCACAGGGGCACAGAAGGAGATGGTGATTAAATGCCAGATCATTAATACTTCATAAAGAAAACTTTGGACAAAGAAAATCTTGATGTGTTCTGTGCTGAAAAATCCCAAATAGTGATAATTATATTTCAAAGATATTGTATCAGTGCTCAGTAGTGGTACCATGGCCTGTTTATAAACCTCAGTTTTCCATTATAAACCTCAATTATACAAGCTTAATTTTCCTTCACGATTTTATAATAACCCAGCAGTAAAAATTCACTGTAGGGTGAAACTTGGCAGGCTGAGACTTGGCAAATTTGTGAAATTTTTTACTTCTCTCTTTTCAAAGTTGGGGTTGGAGGGATTATGGAAGAAAATTCACTCATCTGCTTTTATCTATATCGTGATAATGACTAAGAAGGAGGAATTCAGAGAAGTAAGGTAGGAGTGACTCTTTAAGGTTGGGGGAAAATAGCAAAAACAATCCCCAAAGCATACATTTAACATCATCTATTCAGTAGTAATAGCAGAACAGCTGCAATTTTTTTGCAAAGAACAATTAATCTTTAAAATTTGTTTGACAGAGGGTTCATTTTCAAAATTATAATTCTCCATTTCTTCAGTCATGAGGACTTTCCTTTTCCAAAATATGTAGGGAAAATTGAATGAACTATATTCTTTGGATTCTATTCTCACAGCAATGCTTGCAGACACTCCCAATTACTTTTAACAACCATCTTAAATGCATGAACCAAAACGTACAATGTTACAAGACAGATGTATTGTGGATAGTATTTTCTGTTTGTATGGGGTAAAGGATTGAATAAAGAAGGTAGAATAACAGATTTGCTCACTGTGGGCTTAATTTATTCCATAGCTGTCCCTTTGTCTGCCAGATAGTCCAGTTTGGACAATAGACTACTTTCTTAATCCATGCATCACCTAATTGCCTTTTCCCTCACTTGGTTAACTGATCTTAGAGTGAAAGGTTTTTAAATGAAATATTTATAGGAAGAGAAATAAAGTTAAGAGTTGCAATTAGGAAAACCTTGGTTTAGATTCTGCCTCTAACATATACTGAACATAAGCCAAAAAAAAAAAAAAAAAAAAAAAAAGGATATTTTTGAGATGATAAACTCAGAGTGCATTTTTATCTCAATTCTTATTTAGCCCTCAGTTATTGAATGGGCTCAAGCAAACAGACCTGGAAGACATTCATTTAGAAAGTTCAAATCATCCACTACATCATTGGCCTTTACCAGTCATCCTGATTTTTAATGCCATCACCAGACTTTGACAGTGGCAGGAGAAAGTAAAGCCAATTACTTTGCCCAATTCTATCTCATTTAAATTCAATTCATTTCCAAATCAAGACATTACCCTGATGATGTTACTGGAGCTCTTAGAAAACAAAGGGCAAATAACAGCCGATAGTGAGCAAGTTGTTTAACTTCTGATGCTCCAAGGAAGCCTTCAAACATAATAATTTGAATTACTTCTTTATATCAATGAGAGAAATTTCCACAAACCAATAAAAGACCAGTCTGGAATCTCATCTCCTACCTTCCCCCCTACTCAACCCCACTTCAGAATCTATAGCAAATGTCTTAAGTCTTTGAGCTGGAAAAATTTTGTAAACTTGTTACATCTTTAATTGTACCTGGTATTTAATAGGTGTTCAGATAAATGTGTGCTGGATCAAATGTTTGCCAAATAGATTTCTTCACCACATGCTTTTACATACTCTTTTGTTTATAAGGTATTGCCATTCTTCTTTAGCTCACTGATATTCTTATTAATGAAATACTACACGGAGCTGATGGGACCAGCATCAAATGTGGAGTGATTGGAGAAATCGGCTGCTCCTGGCCTCTCACCGAAAGTGAGAATAAGGTTCTTCAGGCAACGGCCCATGCCCAGTCTCAGCTTGGCTGCCCGATTATCATCCACCCTGGTAGGAATCCAAACTCGCCCTTTAAGATTATACGAATCTTGCAAGAAGCTGGGGCAGACATCTCCAAGACCGTCATGTCTCACCTTGACAGGTAAAGATGCTGTATAGGAACCAGTATATGAAACATGTATATGGCTGAGTTTATCAGCCTATGGGTTCGAATGTTTATTTTAGGCTTACCAGGAAATGAGCAGATCAATTCAATCTGCAGTGATCATAGAATCAAGTACTGTTTGTCAAATCGCAACACATAGTTTTTACAAGATTTTATATAATCTTGCAAAAATGCAAGAATTTACAATCATGGTTAATTTACCATATTCAATAATTGTACAAAATTGTAATGAGTAATTACCATTAATAAACAGTAAATGAGAGGGTTCTGCAAAGGCTTGTTGATTATGTAGCCTTTCGTACCCATGTTACCATGTTGGATTTGAGATGGTCAATCTAGAATTGATGATTCTTTGAAAAGCCTATGAAAAATAAAAGCAAAAATAAAAAGAAATGTGTAAAGAAATAGTTTGGGCTTTAATCAAAGTTGTCTGATGCCATGTTTTGGCCTGTATGTCTGTTCCGAGTTCATAACTGCTATTCCTGGAGTACAGGCCCTGGCAGGAATGACTGAAGTGAAAAAGGTTATAAAAGGTTCCCTCATCAGTGGACTGAGCCAAGAGCAATGAAATCATACATCCATATTGAAGTAAGAGAGTGAATAAGAGGGGAATGGGAAGAGATTAAGCTTTTTTATAGCATCTACTATGTTCCAGAAAATGTGCTAGATGATTTTTTTAGGTTTGGATTTGTTTCTTTTTTACAAATATTATTTCATTTGATCCTTGCTACAATCCTGGTGAGATAGGTGCTATTATTATTCTCATTTTAACCTCATATTATAGTTGAATAAATTAAGGCTAACAGGAGGTAAGTGATTTGCCCAGGAAAACATAGCTAGTTAATTGTCTGAAGCTGCATCTTTGAGACCCCAACCCAGAGCTGTACCCACTATACCACCCTGACAACTGTTCATTCAGTGGTTCCCAAATGAATGATTGAGAGGAAGAGAAAGTTTGTATTAAGCAGTTACTGTGTGACACACATTGTATAGGTGCTAGAGATTATAAACAAAGATAATCCTTTTTTTCAAGGAGTTTTTATCTCAAGAAGAGAAACAATACTCAGAGGGGAATGATAGCCAAGGAGAAGCACCTTGGTCCAGAGAGTTACAGGGATCATGAGTGGGGAGGCCACATCCAGGAATACTGGCAGAGTTGAATGATTACAAAACTGGATTTAGGGAGAGGGAGATGATGAGAAGAAAGATTATATGTCTGCATATTGTAGCAAAAGTCAATCACCAATCAGAAAACCTGGGCTCTTTGGCAGAGATTTCTCCCAGGGCCAAGGCTGTTGACCTGTAAGAGACAGAATACATACATTGAGCAGCAGGGGGTATTTGGCATTTGCAGCTATGGATTTTATAAACAGTCATAACAGTTTGACTAAGATTTTCCATGAGTAATAATCCCTTAAATGTAATTGATACAAAAATTAATGCAGTTTCTCTAAGTACGAAGCTAAGAATATTTTAGAAAATAGCTGTTATCATACTCATTGGAATAATGCCATCCCAACAGATTGACAAATCCTGATGAACAGACCAGACATTCTGCTATTTGATTAACTAATAATGCAGTAGAATTTATGTATATAGCTATTCCCCTTAATAGAAATATTGTAGAATCCTGTGCAGAAAAAATAAATCACTCTGTGTGTCCCCAAAATGAGGAAGCCGAGGCTCATCAAAATAAAACCAGTTATTTATGCAGCTGTGATGGCTTCATGTTCACTACTTAGCCATCTCAGGAAATTTCTAGTATGTTTTTACTTACTATTGCCACTAAGAGATTTTTATCTCAAAAAGTGATTATACAATATCTCTCTAGAATGGTTACTGTCTTGGGGAAGGGAGAGGTAAGGGGTAAAGAGAGAAATTTGGAACACAAAGTTTTGCAAAAAAATAAATGCTGAAAACTATATTTATATGTATTTGAAAAGAAATATAATCCTATTTATTTATTTTTAATTTTTTTTGCTGAGATAATTGGGGTTAAGTGACTTTCCCAGGGTCACACAGCTAGGAAGTAGTAAGTGTCTGAGACGGGATTTGAACTCAGGTCTTCTTGACTTCAGGGCTGGTGCTTTATCCACTGCATCATCTAGCTACCCCAATACAATCCTATTTTTAAAAAAGAAGTGATTATATAATATCCCTGACTTGTATCTGACCATTGTCAGTAATATGTCCCAGATTATCTAAATGCCCTATAATACTGATATTCTGAGATAGCATTTTTTACATTTAGAGATGATGGTTCAACAGGAATTCTTCCATCTCTTGCTTCCATGTAGCCAGAGTAAAAAGCTTTGAGGGTGGACAGACAAGTAATTCAAATTCAATTCAATTCAATGAACAGTTGTTGAATGCCTCCTACCCACAAGGAACCATGCTGGGTGCTAGGAGGGATGCAACAACACATAAAACAGTTCTCACTCTTAAGGAGCTCACTGTATTGATGAGAGGACAAAGTGTTACCTGATAAAACCTGAGGAGAAATTTTCATTAAGGAGTTCTGAGAAACATTTCCCTGACAGAAAAACTTTCGTAGACATCATAGATCATAGAGTAAGAAGGGGAAGGGACTAGTGAGGTTATTAGTCAAGCTTCCTTACTCTTATAAACGAGGAAATGAAGGATAAAGCATTTCCATGGCTTTCCAAAGTTCATCCAGGTAGAATTATCAGAACCAGAATCTGAACCTGGGTGTTCTGAATGTAGTCAGCTCTCTTTCTACAAGTCTATGAATCCATCACAGGAAAATGGAAGGGGCAAGGGAAGGTAAAAGGGAAAGAACAAGGGAAGGGAAATGGGAAGGGAAAAGGGAAGGGAAAAGGGAAAGAACAAGGGAAGGGAAATGGGAAGGGAAAAGGGAAGGGAAAAGGGAAAGAACAAGGGAAGGGAAAAGAGAAGAAACAAGGGAAGGGACAAGGGAACGGACAAGGGAAGGGGCAAGGAAAGGGGCAAGGGAAGAGAAAAGGGAAGGGGGAAGGGAAAAGGGCAGGGAAAAGGGAAGGGAAAAGGGAAGGGAAAGGGCTCATCATAATTGATACTCAGGAGCTGCACCATCACTGAGTGTCTTCAGTATGATCTAGGATGGAATAAAGTGAGAGAGCCAACTTCGGTACTGAGCATTATGGAAAGGACATTTTGAGTGCCTCCACCTATTCTATTTCTGTTTTATGTGTTCTCCCTACTTAAAAGAGAGAAGAGAGGATGTAGGTGCATTTAGTGGGAAGGCAGCTGGGTAAGATGGCTTTCAAAGAAGCAGTACATTCAGAAAAGCATAATGTAGACAGGGGGAAAAAACCCTGGCTGGCAGCAAGCAGGCAGCTGTAGTTCCTGCAGGTGAATATTCACAGCAAGGCAGTTTCGAGGATGGAGTTTGAAGAGGTCAGCCTTTCACGGCCAGTCTCAGATCTGCCGGACAGTATGTATGATCTGGTCCACACCAAATGTGCATCTCAGCTTTTCATAATAGAAGATAAATCACAAAAAGCACATACTTTATGCAACAAAATGCACACAGAAACACCAAAAAAGGTGGGGAGGGAGAGACAGAAAACAAGGTATCCAGCAAGGAAGCAGAAAATAATTTTGTTTTCCCCCCCATCATTCTCTTTAGGCATAATGGAGAAGAATTTGAGCCCACAGGCTGTTACCGTTGCATGGCAACGAATCAAGGTGGTGGCTTGGCTCTGCTGGCCCCTTTTAGGATAGAGAGGGTTGTACAGCAGAGTAAAAATCCAGCTTCAACAGTCTTTAGTAAAAAATAATTTCTTTTTTTTTTCTAAATAAAAAAACTTTTTAAAATGTATGCTAATTAGAGGTACTAAAGTAAAATATACTAATATTTCCAAAAGCTTAGGATTATTTTTCTTAAGGCATATAAGTATCCATTTAGTAGGATTCATCTATAGCATGCTTTCCTTCATAGATGTTATCTCACTGTCTAGAGGGGACGTTTTGTCTCCCCGAGCTCAAAGGAGTTAATAAATGACTGGCTTCCTGGGAGACCTCTGGACCACATTGTTGTCATGTGACTATTTGTGACCAGCTTAAGGTCATTTACCTAGAGATATCAGACAGACAAGATAAATCTGTTTCTGTGGATAACAGTGCTTCTATTACCATCTGTTCCCTTAATAAATGGTTGAAGAAATGTGGGCTTGTAGAAAGCACTCCTTAAACATTAGAAATTAACCCTGGAAAACAATATTACTCTTTGACCATTGGAACTGTCCAAATGTAATATTTACAAAGTCATGATAATACCTAGGGGATTTGTGTAAATTCATATAATTCACGATGAATGGTAAGTCTTTAGAATTTTTCAAAGTAATTACCTTACTAGATAATTTATCCATTTACCATTTACCATGCACCAAGGTGACTCTGCACCCTAACTATCCACCTCTTCTCAAACTACTACAGACTATTTGAATTTGAAAATAATGCCACAGTGATATCACATACCTTATTTCCCACATGGGGCAAGACTTCAGTTTGACATTTATTTAAGGCAGCTACGTGCTTGCTCTTTTACGACTATACTCTTTCATTAGTGGATATAAAACAAAAATAACTGGAAAGGGTGAGGATGCTGTCTATATACTCAGGTAGACAATGTGGGATATTGTATTTAGAGTTACAAGACACGAGTTCAAATTATAATCATTTCACTTCTCTGACATTCTCAATCAGCAAAATGAAGGGAATTTTCCACTTACCCTGGAGGACAATAAATAGCTGCTATACCTCGATCTATTTGCTGCTTGGTTATCTATCATAACAACCCCAAAGGATTTTGCAGCAGAATGCCCAGACTTTGGAAAGGTAGATGAACTGTGCGAGAAAATAGAACATCACCCCTTTTACAAATCCCTGCTTGGGGATGGCAGGGTTTGAAAGGGAGTTAAAGAAAGCTGAGGTAGACAGAATAGGAGCAGGCAAGCCGCGATGGAGAATTGGTTCAGAATGCCAATCTCGGTCTCATTTGCTTATAGTCATTCAAGCCACATTCAGACAGCTCTTAGGAGAGAATGGTGCTTTAGCACAATCTCTCGCTTTCCTAATTAGAAGAGAGATGATGAATTATCATCCGCTCTTCTTCAAAAGTTTCACTCCTGAAAGTTTTCTTTTGCAAAACTAGATTGACCGAATGGTCCTCTGTCAGTCTCCCATAAGGGCCAACATTCTAAAAGACTTGCTTGGAATGGGAATCTTTCAACTTCTATCAGCCCAAGTTTTTCCAAGTTCACGAATCAGCCTCATGCCATTCACAAAGAAATCACAGGCAAATATTCAGTAGCCATACCCTCCCTCCAAAAAACCTCTCCAGAGAAGAATAATAGTACAGTTACATTTTTATAGCACAAAAGTATTGTGTATTTTTAAAATATTTAAATATTTTAAATAACAAATTTTAATTTAAATGAAATTTTAATATTAAAAAGTATATTGTAAATAATATTTTAAAACATTTAAGTGCATAGACATTGTAAATTTTATTAACTGATGGGGCTTCAAGTATTTAGAATCCTATATTAGATTAGGGTAATGGCTGATTGTTATTAGTGTTATCTCTTTTTCTTGACCTATAATACACAGAATAGAGGTTACCCCTTAGTCAAAAATGGACTAAGTCCTTCTGCACTATCAGGAATGAAAAAAAATCAACTTAGACCTGAAGGAAAAAATGAAGGCTAGACAAGTAACAATTCATAAAAGAGAACATACTTAGAGTACTGGGACTTCTTCCTATTTCTATTGCTGGCTGTCATTGTGTATGTCATTGGTATGACCTTAGAAAGTACAGAAAGCACTCTTCTTTATAAATACATCTATAGAGATGTGAATAGAGCCTAACATGAGTGTGTAGACTTATTTCTGTAATCTCTGCTTAGTCATATATAATATGTACTTCTGTGTATACTTCTGCACATATATGTGTACATGTATATTCAATTATATATAGATATATGTATGTGCACATGTATGTATATATGTATTGTATGTGTTGTATATGGGTGTGCATGCATGTGTTGCATTGTATGTATTATGTGTATATGTTGTGTGTATACATATATATACACTATTTTGATCTGGAATTATACACACACATGTGTGTATGTGTATATATATATGTGTGTGTGTATACATATACACAGATTTGTTTAAAGATATAAGCATATGTATACATATATTTATGGAATATAAAAATATAAAATATAGACATTTGTTGTATGGACAATAAGGCATAAACTATATAGGAGTGTGTGAGTGAGTGTGAGTGTGTGTGTGTGTGTGTGTGTGTGTGTGTGTGTGTGTGTGTGTGTGTGTGTGTGTAACAAATTCTAGCTCAAAACGGAGTTCTCACAGGGCTATCTAAGTAGTGCAATAGAACACCAGACCCAGAGCCAGGAAAATAACAGATATATACTAGCTGTGTGACCCTGGGCAGGTTGATCTATTTGCCTCAGGTTCCTCATTTGTAAAATAAGCTGAAGAAGAAAGTGACAAATCACTTCAATATTTTTGGCAAGAAATCCTCAAAAGGGATCACGAAAAGTTGGATACGACTGAAAAACAACAACAACAACATGGGCAGAAACTATCCTAAGCAAGAAAGTAACACAACCATTTTTTAGCTCTCCCAGCCTTCTGTTCTTAACTCCAAAACCTTCCCTTATAAAAAATGGCCACCGTCCTTCTCCATGTTCATGTAACATCCATGAACCATGAGAGTCACTGGCAGCTTCTTGGCAAATCTTGGGAAGGCGATGACAAACGGTGATGTTGAGGATTTATCAACTCTTCCCCAATATAGCTGTCTTTATAGAGATACTTGAACAAAGCTGACATTCTGCCCAAGAGAAAGTGGTGGATCATGCATTCCAGCTAGGATCTCATACCCACCTACACCTTTCACTAGTAATTTTCTTTTTCAAAAGCAATTTTTCATGCTGGTGACACCCCTCCCATGAAATGTGACACTTTAACAAATAGGGTTGCCATGTCCATGAGATTTATCTTCCCTCTCCTAGATATCATACTTCCTTGAACTGTGTGTAGCCCTACATGAAAAACAGAATCTCTTTTGTGTTGCGTAGCAGTGGGAAAGTTCACATGATTTTAAAAAAAAACCCTCTTCCTATCATGTATAAACTGTGAAGTGTATTTTAAAATAAAAATTTAATTACACTTGGCAATTCTGAGTCTACTTCTGGCAACAATTTTATTTAAACAAGGGTTTTTCTCCCTTGCAGCCCATCTGTTCCTGGTGCTTGAGCCTGCACTTAAGTCATAATATTGAAGGGGTGACATCAGCCCTTGCCATGGTAACAGACTATGATGTCATTAAACAGAGATAATGACTTAATTATACAGAATTAAGCAGACAAGAGTAGATGGCCTAAGAGCAAAGACTCCTATTCAAATACAAATTGCATAGGAATATAAGTACATAGCAATAGAATTATTCAGAGTTCTGTGTTTTCTACAGTTTTCCCCAAAATTGTAATTTATTTCTAGGGTTAGATCATGTTGTATATATGCATAAAATTAATAATTTCCATTGAACTGAACACACTCTGTTGTGCTCATGTCCATGTAATCATTTAACTTCTGATTTTCTACTGTATATGCACGAAATAAGCTCTATTAAGGGCTTATTTGAACTACCAAATGATCAGATCACAGATAAGTTTTAGCCAATACTTTCAAGGATCTAACCCTATATCATTACTATATGTTTTCAACATTAAAAAATTAAAGGCAAAATGGAAAATGACCAATTGAAAATATACTTATGGCTCTCTAATTGAAGTATTAAATTTTGTAATGGTCTTAGAAATATAAGCTATGACATCAGAAGCTCTAAATATGAATTTTAGTTCTAATGCTTGTTACTCATGTGACTCTGCTTAAGTCAGGTAACCTCTCTGTGCCTCAATTTCCCAACCTGTAGAGATTCATTCTAATCAATAGACAACTGCCAATGGGCAATGTATGTGCAACAGATACAAAGACAAAAGTTATTCTTTCCTCAAGGAGATTTTTATGTAATATTGCATTATATTATGTTATGATGAAAATAACATCCCCTATCTCATATGATTTTGAGGGATAATGGGTTCTTAATCTGGGCTCCATTAATTTTTTTCAATATTTTGATGACTGTATTTACATGTAATTGGTTTCCGTAAATCCTATGTATTTTATTTTATGCATTTCAACATATTATGCTGAGTAGGGGTCCATGGACTTCAACAGACTGCCTAAGAGGTTCATGTCTCAAAAAAAAAAGATTAAGACTATTTTAAGCAATAAAGAACTGTATAAAAGTTATTATTATTATTATTTAATGGACAAAATAGAATTCTATTTTATAGATTTAGCTTGAACTTTTCCATTGCATTTTAAATTTTGAACTCAGTTATAGAATTTTTAGGTTGGAAGAGACCTTGGAGATCATGTATCTCAATCCCCTCTCATTTTATAGAAGAAAAAAAGGAAGTTGACAAAAATGAGTGACCCAGGGTCAGACTGTTCCTTTGTCTCATTTTAAGGTACTTAGTGAAAAGACGTAGGCCATTTTAATGGGAAACTGGGTGGTACAGTAGCTCTGAGCCTGGAGTCAGGAAGATTCATCTTCATGAGCTATGTAATTTGGGGCAAGCCACTTAACCTTGTTTACCTCAATTTCATCATATATGGAATGAACTGCAGAAGGAAATATAGACCACTCCAATAGCTTTGCCAAGAAAACCCCAAATAGGATCAAGGAAAACCCAAAACCACTGAACAATAACAGAGGAAAGCCATTTTAATAATTACTTTTAAAAAAAAATAACCAAAATCTTAGAATCATTTAATCAAGAGTAAAATTTTGGATGTCAATTTGGGTAGAAGTTGGCCTTGGACAATTTGCAAAGATGTAGATTCAAATCTTACCTCTGATCCAGGAAAGTAATTTGAAGAGGCTAAATGATCTAATCTATATAAAGTACTTGATTTATCTTAAAGCACCACATAAATATCACATTATTTTATTATAGACCCAAATCCTTTCTTATTATACTGAAATTTGGAAATTATGTTGAAAACATTAATAAAAGCTAGCATAATGCTTTAAAGTTTCTATGGTGTTTAAACTATATATCTATATATATATATATACACACACACATATATATGTTGTTTCACACACATATGTTGTTTCATTTTTTTCTCTTACAATAACTCAGTGAAGAAGATGCTATTATTATTCCCTTTGTAGAGATGGGGAAACTGAGATAAATTAAGTAACTTGACCAGGATCACATAACCAGTAAGTATCTGAGGTAGAATTTGAACTTGAATCTTTCTGACTCCAAGCTCCTCACTTTATTATGCTAGCCAGGAATTATTTGAATTCGACAGTGACTATTTCAGTTTATATGTATAAACACAGCCTTAAGGTTTAATTGAGTTTTTTGAAAAAACTGTTTTATATAGATAGTAATGCCTTTTAGATTTTGCTTTAGTCAAAATGTCTTTTAATCTTTATGTTAGTCATAATATTGAAATATAAGTTCTATCTACCTAGATATTTACCTTGTGATCCAGTTTTTGCTTTGTCTCAATTTTCTTTTCTATTGCTTCCTGCTTCTATTCCTACCTGCTTCCCATCCAAAAATTCCATTTCCCATGAAAGAGAACTCTGTGTTAGATGAGCTCAAGCTTATAAAAGGGTTCAGAAGTCAGGGACAGCTGTCCAGTGTTATAGCAAAAGCCTCAAGAGACCAGGTGAGTGATCACTGTGTACCCTCCCTATGAAGATAGACTAATAGCTTGAGATGCCATTTCCTTCAGCTGATGGCAATGAGCTTTGTCATAAAATTACCCCAGTGCCTTATAAACAGAGCATGTATTGATTAGCTGTGGAACAAAAATATAAATCATACAACTGGAAAAAAATGTTAAGATGTTAACTAGATTACAACAATTCACAAATCTTATATTGATGCTAAAAAAAAAGATATTTTTAATGACAGAGATCATCATGTCCATCTTGAAGAAGGGATATTTTTTCAGAGTAAAATGCAGCATCTCTTATTACAGTTCTTAACTATATTATGAACTGTTTAGAGCAAAACAGTAAAAAATACTCTAGCTGAAAGAATAGGGAAAACTGAAGAGATAATATTAACGATGGAATGGTACCAATCAAATTAGAAGAGCCTTAAAATTATAGATGACTGTGACTTGTTAGATCATCTGTTGCATGTTTCATTTGATTATTTTCCGGCAGTAGTAGATGATCTCTAACTGTCATAATAATTTGTTTAGGATTAATCTTGACTATATAGTAAAAAGAAAGTTATTCCCATAAATACTATTTTTGCAGTATTGGATCTAGGGGGAAAGTCATCTAGATGATGTTGCCTCGCCCCTGTCCTTCTCACCTAAAAAGGTCTGACAATATTACGGTGCAAAATTCTAATTCCACATCACAAGAAAGTTCGCATGACTTAATGATATAACCTCTTTCTCCATAGAGCAAATTGCTCTGGGAAACACCAGAAATCGAATAAAGTTATAACCATAAATAGTAAATAAGCACTCTCACCACATAGCATCTAGCCAGTAAGCACATGGCTGTTCTTATCAAAGCTTCTCTTTGATGAATAACACTCACAGTTAGGGAGATTTTCTTTCCTTGGGCTTTTGAGCCATATTTTTATATGACTTCTGATAAGAATAATTACATGAATTAGTCATTCAATTGCCTGCACACTAATGCTCAGTTATCCCATGTTGGTCCCATCAAAATGCATCTGTCAGGAAGATAAATAATGAAATACACTGGATGACATGTAAACTACTCTTGTGAACAATCATATTTGGTTAATGTGTAGCATCTGGCCAAGAAATGTGATTTATTTGTGTTTTTGTTAAACATCAAATTCACTACTCTTTTCATGATCCAAGACATATTTCTACAACTACAGGTCTGAGTAAGTCATTGCCTCTTCCTCAGCTTAATCACTTCTTTTCCTTAAAAATCCTGGCTTCTGTACGTATACGGCCATGAATGCCTAAGAGCAATCCCACTGAGAGGATGCACGCTCCTTTCTTTGGATTCCTTATACTCCTATGTATTTGTTTCTGAAGCCAAATTCCTCTGAGACGCGTGAATTCTTTCTAGAAAGAAATTTCCTCCATGAATCTGTAACCTAGATAATTTGATAATTTGCTTATTGGCATGATTTAGTGGAAAGTAAAATTTTGACCACTCAAGACCACCTCGAATCAAATTTTGTCTTTGATATATACTGATTGTAAGACTCTGGACAAATCATTTAAACTCTCAGTCCTCTAGGCAACTTTCTTAAATTGCAATTTACAAAAAGTTCTGACCTACATTGGGAAAGGAATTTTCCCAACAGGAATTTTCCATACCAATAAATTATAATCTAGTCCCTTTTCCTCTTTCTTTCCTATCCTTCTCAATAGATAAATAGGAACTTTCCTAGCAGGAATTTCTTATACCAATAAATTATAATCCAGTCCTTTTCTTTTTCCTTCCCTGGAAGATTTATATAAACTGGTAGAGAATAAAGTGACAGATAATACACACAATTACTTATAATAAAGCAAATGAAAAGACCACTAAAGGAAACTGCACTCTAATTATAACTAGCAAATCTAAATCATAGAGAACTTAATGATGAAACCATTTCAATCCTTTTTCAGTGAAGTAGCCAGAGAGAGGAGGGCTGTACAGGAAGAATGCCCTATATACAGTCAGACAATTTTGGTTATAGTGATCGTTTTGGCTTAACTTTTTCACAAAATGGAAGGTTCAATTTGAGTGTTATACCTATAAATAGTGACAATGTAAAAACAATAGGTATAAAAATATTTTTCTTTTTAAATGTAAAAAAAAGATCTCTAAAATAGAGTTGCACAAAATGGTAATTTTAAGACTTGTGATAGCTGTGGGCTTTATCACATTTTAAAGAGGGAAATATTTTTAAAACTCCCTAAAATATCACTTTTTTGGGACCACTGTATTACTTAGTGATCTTTAGTAAGCTCCCTGTTGTCTGCTTGATGAAGTACTTAGCCTCCCAGTCAGACTCCTTCCAACTTTCTGGTCTTTTCTCTCTTTTGTGTTTCCCTTTTATGAAAATTCTAGATCTATCTGTCTGTCTGTCTGTCTATCTATCTATCTATCTATATGTATATTTTTCCCAGTAGAGGTTCTAGCATTTCTTCTACTTGGAGCATCTTCCTTATTCTCTCTGAATACTGAAAGGTACCCAATTCTCCTTTTTTGTTGTTGTTAATTTTTTTTTTTATTTCTTAATAGTATTTTTTCTAATCACATGTAAAGATCGTTTTCAACATTCATTTCTGTAAGATTTTGAATTTCAAATTGTTCTCTCTCTCTTCCTACCCTTCTACCCAAGACAACAAGCAATCCCAGTATATGTTATACATATACAATCATTTAAACATATTTCCAAATTAGTCATGAACAAAAGGGAGAAACATAAGAAATAAAAAACCAAAAATGTGAGAAAAATATTTGATCTGTATTTAGTATCCATAGTACTTTCTTTGGGTATAAATGGCATTTTCCATCATAAGTCTATTAAAATTGTCTTAGATCACCATATTGTGAGAAGATCCAAGTCTATCACAACTGATCATCACACAATCTTGCTGTTACTATGTACAATATTCTACTAGTTTTTCCCATTTCATTCAGCATCAGTTCATGTAAGTATGTTTTTTCTGAAATCTGCCTGCTCATCATTTCTTATAGAACAATAGATTATAGAACATTTCTTATAGAAAAATACATTCATATACTATAACTTGCTCAGCCATTCCATAATTGATAGGCAACTCCTTAATTTCTAATTCTTTGCCATCACAAAAAGAGCTGCTGCAAATCTTTTCCCTCTTTTATGATTTTTTGGGATATAGTAGTACTACTTGATCAAAGGGTAGGCAGTTTTATAGCCCTTTGGACATAGTTCCAAATTGCTTTCTGGAATGGTTTAATCAGTTCACAACTCCACCAGCAGTGCATTAGAGGGCCAGTTTTCCCACGGTCACTCCAACATTCATCATTTTCTTTTTCTGTCATGTTAGCCAATCTGATAGGTGAGAAATAGTACTTCATAGTTGTTTTAATTTGCATTTCTCTAACCAGAAAAGACCTAGAGCATTTTTCTTATGACTATAGATAATTTTAATTTCTTCATCTGAGAATTGCCAATTCATATCTTTTGACCATTTATCAATTGGAGAATGACTTATATTCTTATAAACTTGACTCAATTCTCTATTTTTTTTAGAAATGAAGCTTTTATCAGAAACACTGACTATAAAAATTGTTCTCGGTTTTTGCATTGGATTTGTTTGTGCAAAAACTTTTTTATTTAATGTAACAAAAATTATCCACTTTGAATTTCACAATGTTTTCTAGTTCTTCTTCAATGATAAGGTAAATTATATCTTTTTCTCCTAATGTGCTTATTATAACACTTTTTATGTTTAAATCATGAACCCATTTTGACCCTCTCTTGGTATAGGATGTGAGATGTTGTTCTGTACCTAGTTTGTGTCATGTAATTTTCCCAGCAGATTTTGTAAAATATTGAGTCCTTATTCCAGAAGTTGGAGGCTTTGGGTTTATCAAACAGTAGATTATTATAGTCATTGACTATTGAATGTACTCTATTCTTCAGGGTCCACCTTAAATTCCACCTCTTCCAATAAGACTGTTGATTACTCAAAATCCAAAAGTAAACTTTTTTCTTCTGAATTTATATATCACTCATTTTTCGATTTATGTGGTACTTATCTCACTTTCTTGTGATACTATTATTTGTCCTTGGGTCTTGAAGAGGATCATGATATCAGGAAGATGACAGTAAGTGAATTGGATTTAAGTGGGGGAGGGCTGTGCAAGATCACCTGCCTCACCTTCTCCTCCAGAGACATCTGAGTCCAGTGGCCAGACACAGATCAGGATGACTGGGATGGCTCTGGATTCAGTGGAAGACTTTAGTCTTTTTAAACTGAAACCTTTAGGAGGTTTCAGTTTGACTGAGGCAATATCCAGTCAGTGGTTAAGACTAGGTAAAAATGAAGCAAAGAATGGAATCTTGTATCTAGTAAAGAACAAAACAAAACAAAAATAAACCAAAAAAAAGCCCAATCTAGTAAGTTTTGGCCAAAACAGAAATAATTGCTATTTATATTTAGTCTGAGCCAATCAGGGCCCAAACAATGTTGAATTGACATATACTCTACATCTCCCATCTGATGAGTTCCTAGGAAGAATTTCTTTTATATACACACACTGAATATATCTGTCTTCCACCTGGCTTATATAATACATTTGTTAAATGAATGGGGAAGCAGCCAATATCACTAAGTCACACACACACACACACACACACACACACACACACACACACACACACACACACAATACAATGTCAATGTAGAATGTCTGACATCCATTCACTATTAGTTTGTTTCTAATTGGAATAGAACTGTACTTAGCAGAAACTGAAGACTTGGCTGATAGAAAATCCGTAGAGTTTTTATAAGTTTCCAGATAAAGAGCTCCACATGGAAGCTGCAGTTCAAAATAATCTTAAAAAACTCTGGACTTTTTCTCCCACTCATCTGACTGTTATTTCTCAGTCTCCTTTGTAGAATCACCATCATTCAAGCCCTTTGTATAAGGTTATCCCCTTAGTTCTAGGGTTTTCTCTGTCATTGTCCCTTTTTATATTTTTTTCTTTGCAGATTGTCAGCTGACATCCTCAACTCCTCAATTTTCCTCATTCCTCATAATCAAATACTCACCTCACTTGTCCCAACTGTACATACGCAGCATCTCTTGCAGCTACCATCTTGTCTCCATTCCCAAAGTCACCTCTCTTATAATTATCTTCATTTCTCTGATTCCAGTCTGTCCCCTTTCCAATCTATCCTGGGCCAACTGGATGCTTCTAAAACACATATTTAACTAGATCACTTCCCCCACTGTCAAACAAACATGTATTTATTAAGCATTTATGTGCCAAGCATTGTGCGAAGTGTTGGGATTATAAGAAAGGCAGCACATAAGAGAAAGAAAGGGGAGAAGGAATAGGAGTACCCATGTAGCACAGGTTGAAGAATAGGAATGATGGAGAATATCCAGAAATCCAGAGTGAGGTATTTCTCTGTTGTGTCCAGAATAAAATATAAATTTGTTTGGTTTGTAAAGTCTTTTGCAATCTGGCTTCAGTCTATGTTTCTTATTTTATATTTTTATATTATTCTCCCTTACACATTAGTCCCTTATGCTAGCCAATCTGGCTACCTGCTGTTCCCCATATACCAATACGCTGAATGTCTAGAATGTTCATAACTGCCCCTTGGAATCCCCATCATTTTTCAAGGCAAAGACTCCAAATACAAGATCTTTACTAAAGCTTAATTGGGTCCTCTTCTGCAAAAAAAGAATTACTCATATTTACTTTGAATATATTTTGTACTTATTATGTCCCTCCAGTAGAATGTAAGCTCCTTGAGGGAAGGGATATTGTATTTTTATTTTTTATATCTTTTTCCCCTAAAATAGTTCTTGGGACTTGCTAATGTATGGGGTGGAGAGTGAAGAAATGGAACAATCTGAACCTGTAATTTCACTAAGAAATTTCAGATTAGGAAATATAAGATTGCAACTACTCTGCAACACTCTTAGGGAGTTGCTTAGAGCTCAAATGTCTCTCTGAGGTTACAAAATCCATAATGAATAGATTCTGAACTTGAACCCAGATGCGTCTGACTTCAAGACTAGTTCCCCATCCATTCTGCTTGGGGCATGACAATTGTTTCAGAAATGTTTGTGGAACTAAAATAAAGTGAGTTCAATATATCATAGCACAGTTTGGCAAATATTATGAAGAGGCCCCATACGTATATATGTGCTCATCTCAGTTGCCTCCCTAATGCCATCCACCAAAAAATACCTTAGGGTCTTTCTAGCTGTTTTGATATCTAAAGATGTAATCCCCTCCCTTCATTCCTTTGTAGATGAACAGCTATGCTCTTAGATCTTGAAATTAATAATTAAGGACTTATAGGCATCTATTTTTATGGGGTGCTCTTGTTTGGTGCAAGAAAAGAAAATGTCTTAGTTTTCATAACAGTATTATGGGAAAATCTTCCAGGAAGGAAAATATACTCAAGAATCTCTCTCTCTCTCTCTCTCTCTCTCTCTCTCTCTCTCTCTCTCTCTCTCTCTCTCTCTCTCTCTCTCTCTCTCTCTCTCTCTCTTCTTTTTGCATTTCCTTAACCACACTTCCATTTTCCCATCAAGAGACCTGTGCACATCAGGACAGCTTACTTTCTTTGTGATCACATCTATGTAGGTAATCCTCCGCTGCAGATTACAACATATTCATAATGACTTCATCCTATTTAACTCTTGTTCAAATTCTTTCCTAAGTGAGAGGGATCCATCCAGTCTACTGGAGAGTCTTCTGCATCTTTTCAGGTTATTGAATAACTACCAGTGAAGCCCCCAGATTGACCATCATTTAGTTCATGCTTACTGTGTTCTTTTTTGGTCCTACACTTCCTTAATAATATGAGGTGTCCCAAAAGTTCATGGCAGTTTTAAACCACTTAATAAATAAATTTTTAAAAAGCAATTACAGCTTAAAACTGTACTGAGACTTCTGGATATCCTGTATATTTTATGCTGCTTCTCTTAAGATAGTGTAATGTGATAAAAGAAAGGTTGAATTTGGAATCAAAGAACCTGCATTTATATCCCAGATCTGCAATTTATTACGTGTAGACAAGCCACTGAACCTCAGTTTCCATATTTGTAAAATGAAAGGGTTGGACTAGAATAGCTGTAAGATCTCTTCCAGCTATATTTCTGATCCTGAGTTAATGGTGTGAAACACAAGAGAGAATGACATTAATTAAAAATGGGTCCAGGACTAATCTACATTTTATATCCAAGGGAAGATTTTTTTTTCAATTTTTTCCCAGGCTCAAAGACTTTTTTTAAGCCACAGTATGTGCTATGTTTGATTAGGGAATAGGGAAAGAGGAAGATTCAGTCCTTCTTCAGAAATGACTAATCAGGATAAAAGCAAAGTCAGAGCCTAAAAAGTATCCCAGGAAATCATCCAATCTAATCCCTTTGTGTCAGAAGGATTATTGAATAATTATAGTCCTATAGTTTTTAGGATATTCTTTTGAAGATATTTCTGACCTCTTGGAAGCATAATTCCCCACTGTGCTATGTAGAAATCTAATACTACATTAATCCTTGCATCCTGGAGCTGCCATGGTAATAAGATATTACCGTGGTTAAAGCAGAAGACAATGGGGATGGAGTTCAATTTCCAGTGCTGCTAGTGGCAAAATTTGGATCTCAATCATTTCCTTACTCTTAACCCTACCCTGAATGGTGTAAAATGGGGCACATTATTTTTTCTTCCTATTTTTTTCTTAGATAGTTTTTGTAGACTTTTCATTATCATTACTCTTTATATCTCTAAGTCTTTAAACTTTCAAGTGTTGAATTTCCCTCAACTCACTCTTCTTTATTTCTTAATACTATTATTTTGTCTAATCTAATTCCATCAATTCTTATCTTCTTATTACAGGAAATGGCACTGATAAGCAGTTTCTTCATTCATGAGTTCCTCATATCAATTAACTAATGGATCACATAATTTTAAACCAATCTCATTATTATTATTCATTCTAATTTTGATTTTATTTTTGTAAAATCTTTAATTATTTTCAATTGAAAATATCTGTTTTCTTTTATAACTTCCTATATTCTTACTGTATTTTTAATTCTTTCCCTGACCATGGCTGTAACACTTTTTACTTTGTTTTTTCTTTATTTTTTTTATATTGTAATTTTTAAATATTTAGACCATTTGTGAGTTTGGAATTACGTTGTGGAATATAATGCAAATTGTTGTCCTAAATTTTCCCCCAAATTCCTTTCCAGCTTTTTTAAAAATTCGAATTGAAAATTTCTCTCCAAGAAATTTATATTCTCAGGTTCATCAGAAGATCATTTAATAGGTTGTGGTCATAAGCAATGAAGGCCTAAATTAGAATGATGGCTATTGTCAGATTTATTAGAATATAATTAGGTAAAATATTTTCTAATTTAATTTCTTTATTTTTTTCCTCATTAATGGGAATTTCACCTTTTTCATTTTTGGTGCTGGATATTTAGTTTTCTTTTTCTTTTCTTTTCTTTTCTTTTTTTTTAATCAATTTAACCAATGGCTTATCTATCTCAGTAAGGTTTTTTGTTTTTGTTTTTTTCCATTAAATCATCTTCTAGATCTCAATTGTTTGTTTGCCTTTTTTTTTTTTTTACTTTCAGTATTATTATCTCATCTTTGATGTTCAGGATTTCCAATTTAGTGATTGTGAGTTTTTAACTTTTTCTTTTTCAAGTTTTTTTTTTTTTTTTTAGTTATATGCTTGATTCATTAATCTTTTCTTTTTTTTCTATTTTATTTACGTAAGAATTTAGAGAAATGAAATTTCCCTTAGGTATTGCTTTGGCTGCATCTCATAAATGTTGGTATGTTATTTCATGGTTGTCATTCTCTTTAATGAGATTATTGATTATTTTTATGATTTGTTCTTTGACAAAAGACAGTTTTTCTTTAGGATTATGTTGTTTAATTTCAATTAAGTTTTAATCTATCTTTCCTCTAACCTTTATTAAATGTAATTTTATTGTATTGTGATTTTAAAGAATATATTTAATAGTTCTGATTTTTTATATTTGACTTTGATGTTTATGCCCCATTACATGATTTATTTTTGTGGAAGTACCATATGCTTTGTGTTCCCATTCTGTTTCCTCTAATATCTATCTATTTATCTAACTTTTCTAACATTATATTTGCCTCCTTAATTTCTTTTCCTTTTGGTTCAATTTATAAAATTCTCAGAGGAGAAAATTGAAGTCTCCCTATTAGTATACTTTTGCTGTCTATTTCTTCCTGTAACTCACTTAACTTCTTTAAGAATTAAGAAATTGGTGCATATATATTTAATATTGATATTTCATTGTCTATGGTACCTTTGAACAAGATGTAATTTCCTTTTGTATCTCTTTTAATTAGGACAATTTTTGTACTTACTTTGCAATCAGGATTGTCCTCCCTGCTTTTTTAAAACTTCAGCTAAAGCATATAGGTTCTGCTCCATCTCTTTACCTTTATTCTCTGTGTATATGTGTCTCCCTAAGCTTCAAATGTGTTTCTTGTAATCAACATATTATAGGGTTCTGGTTTTTAATCCACTTCCAATTTGTGAAAGAGTTCATCTCAATCATTATAATTATTATCTAGGTAATAATCATCTTATTCTTCGTTTATCCTCTCTCTCATTTCATTCTTTCTCTCATTACTGATGTTTTGCCTCAATCTACCACCTCTCTTAACTTGATCCTTTCTGTAAGTCCCGCTCCCCTTTATTTAATCATCTTCCCGCCTACTTCCCAGTCAGGTAAGATCAATTTCTAGATTCAACTGAAAATGTGTATTATTCCCTCTTTGAGTCAATACTGATGAGAGTAAAGTTCAAGCAATGCTTTTCACCCACCCTCCTATCTTCTCCTCCAGGGTGATAGGTCTTTTGTGACTTTTCATGTGAAATAATTGACAGCATTCTTCCTTCCACAATATACTCTTCTTTGTCATCTATTAATCTTTATACCATTTCATCAAATTCAATTTGTATCCATACCCTCAATGTATATTCCTTCTAGGTGGATTATTAGTGATACAATTTTTAATAATTACAAGTATCATCTTTTTTCTGTAGGGATGTAAATAGTTTAACAATATGGAATCCCTCCTGTTTTCTTTTCCCTTTTTACTTGTTTATTGTTTCTCCTGGGTCTTGATATTGGAAGTCAAATTTTTTTTGATTACTTCTGGTCTTTTCCTTATGAAAGCTTGAAATCCTTCTATTTCACTGAATGATCATTTTTTACCTTTATTAATCTTGTCAGGTAAGTGATTCTTGGTTGTAGTCCTAGCTCCTTTTCTTTGTCAAATATCAGGTTCCATAACCCCTGATACTTTAATGTTGCAGCTGCCAAATACTGTGCAATCCTGATTGTGACTCTCTGATATTTGAATTGTTTCTTTCTGGTCACCTGTATTAATTTTTTTTTCATTTTTTGGGATTTCTTTCCTAAAGTGATCAGTGAAACCCACTAATTCAATGCCTATTTTGCCTTCTGGTTCCAGAACATCAGAGCAGTTTTCCTTAATTTCTTAAAAGATACTGTCCAAGTCTTCCTTTTGATTAGACTTTCTGGTTGTTCAATGTTTCTGATATTGCCTTTCCTGGATCTGTTTTCTATGTCAATAGTTTGTTGGGGTTTTTTCCTCCATGAGGTATTTTTTTTCATTTTTATCCATTTTTTCATTCTTTTGAATTTGCTTGATTGATTCGTGATTAATCTCTACTCACTCAATTCTAACTTTTTAAATATTGCTTTTCTCAATTGGCTTTTGTACTTTCTTTTCCATTTGGCCAAATGTACTCTTTAAGGGATTGTTTCCTTCAGTGGATTTTAAAATCTCCTTTTCTATTTGGCCAATTCTATTTTTTAAGCAGTTTTCCAAGCTTTTGTCTTTCTTTTTTTCATAATTCTTTTGCATCACCTTCATTTTTCCTTTATTTTTCTTCTACCTCTCATATAATTTTAGATCTCCTTTTTGAGCTCTTTCATGAGTTCTTTCTGGATTTGAGATCACTTCCCAGTATTCTTTGAGGTTTTGCCTATAGATGTTTTGGCATTGTCATCTCTTCTGAGTTTGTGTCCTGGTTTTCCCTTTTACCATAACAACTTCCCATGGTCAGATTATTTTTGTTGTTGGTGGTTATTGCTTACCTTTTTTAAAAGCACTTTCTCCTTTCTTTTAAATTTGAGATTTCTTCCCAAGCTGGAAGGATTATTGTTTCAGGGTTCTTGTCTCAGTAGGCACTGGCCGTGTACCTAGTGCTGGATGCAATGATGTTGCTCTGAGACCCATGGGGGACCCTCATATCTAGTGTTACACTGAAGAGGTGGGATGCAAGTGGCAGGGTGCTCCTGGAGGCCCTAAAGTTTTGGAAGCTTACCTAGTGCTGAGAGAGGATCTTAGTGCGAGTGTCTGTCATGTGCTGAGTCCAGTAGGGTATTTCTGTTTTTCCCTGAGGCTACACTGAAGTACTTGCCCGTCTGGCTGTCTGTTTGCCTGGGGTTTCCCTAAAGCATGTGGTGGCCTAGCCATTAAAGAATGCCTCTTTCTCTAGGACTACACCAAAGCACATGGTAGTTCCACTGGCTTCCCTAGCCATGCGAAAGCATGTGAGGGGTTCCTGGTATTGGCGTTCACCCACTCCATCACACTGGGTCTCAGGATCTCCTGCTGGTTTGCTGAGGTGGGTTTTGCTGTTGGCTTATTGGGAAGCTTCCAGTTATGGACTGGATCTCCCCTTTACCCACATGAGAGGGACCTTTCCTGCTGCTCTTCTAAGTTCCCTGGGCTAAAAGTTTGTCTCCTTGCTGCTTCTACTGTTCTAAGATCTGTCTTGAGACACTATTTTATGGTTACCCAGAAATGAACATGGGAGAGTTATAGCCATTCACTGCTTATTCCACCATCTTGGTTCTCAGAATGAGCATCTCATAGTATTGAAGCTGATTTTTAACCTAAATATATCTCTATTAAATTTCATTTTACATAAAAATGTGGTCTGCAGTTCTGGCCTGCCAAGATCTTTTTTTAATCCTAACTTTGTTGTACACTCTTCCATTTTAATTTTGTTTAATATACAACTTTGATTAAACATCATCCATGCTTTATTCATTTGTAATGCCCTCTATAAAACTATTTCTCTAAGTTACATTAATGCCTCTGATTTGACATCCTCAAAGAATATAGCTGATAATTAGTCCTCTAATGGTTCTAGGGTTAACCTGAAAAGGATGATTTCTAACACTCCACTGCTCTTCTCCCTCAATTATTAGTCAGTTATACAGACTCAATTAGCTTAAAGAAAAGGGATTTACAAGTATAGCAAGAATGACTGGGACAAAACATTTTACCCCAAACTGGGGACAAACTTTCCCCTGGCATATAGGAGCTCAAATATAAAATACAAGGGTAGTGAGTTACATTTGTAGATTATATACGTGTCAAAGGGCTACATACAGTTTGACTATTGATCCTAGAAATCTTTTCTTCTTCCTTCATGGAGGTTTCCAAGAGTCATAATCAATCTTAAATGAATAACTGATACGTCTCTCTTCATTTTCTATGAAGCTGTCACTATACTTAAGTAGCAGTTTTTCCATATCTATCTACAGGAATTTCCTTTATCATTAGCCATTAACATTCCAACATCCATTGCTGAGTCATTTCACTCAGCTGCTGTCCTAAACCTCTCTAGACATTAAAATATTCACAAAAAAGTACTGTCTGGGCACATCTCTCTAAAATTGCTTTTTAGTTATCTTTTACTTCCTGTGACTGCTGCTACCATTGTTATGGCTAAACTCTGTGTCAACTTTCAAATCTTAGCCATAGGAATCCTTTTCTCCCTCTTTATAAAAAAGTTGAAAACTTATATGGGACCTCTACATCTCCCAAATTCACCATTGTCTAGGCGCTCCCAAACTGGAATATATGTTCACCCAAAATCAGGAAAAGAGAGAAACAGAGAGGGGGGGCAGAGAGAGAGAGAGAGAGAGAGAGAGAGAGAGAGAGAGAGAGAGAGAGAGAGAGAGAGGGAGGGAGGGAGGGAGAGAGAGAAAAGGAGGAAGAAGGAGGGAGATGGAGAGGAGAGGGAGAAGGAAGAAGGGAGGAAGGGGGGAGAAAGAGAGAGAAGAGAGAAGAAAGAAGAGGGGGGCTGGATTCTAATCCAGTGGCTGGATTAGAAGCAAGAAGAAAACAAAGAATATCTGTCCATATTTCAAGGACTGACACCAGGCGGTGGTTATCCAGTCCCAGCACACTCCATTACCCAAATCATTAATAAAAATCTCAAATAAGCAAGAGCTGAGAACAGATTCATAAGACATTTCTTCTTTACAACTTGACATTAAACATGAGTCTTTGAATTTCAAATCTACCCAGTTGCAATATTATCTGGTCCATATTTATCTATCATTGTTACATTTTTGTCCTATGAATATTTTGCAGAAAATCTAGATAATCTATCTATAGTAACTCTCAATCTACCAATCTAGTAACCCTGTCAATAATGGAAATGCAGTTAGTCTGACATCAATTTTTCACAAAGTCATGGCAGTTCTTTGTGGCTATGACTTCCTTTTCTAGATATTTACTAACAAGCTCTTTAATGATACCATCTGTAATTTGGCCAAATTTAAATTCAATCTTATCAACCCAGAGTTTATAGACCATATTCTCTTCCTCTTGGGAAAATAGGACAATATTTCACTTTTACTCCTGTGGTAGCTCTTCAAGTCTTTGTGGTCAAAGATCATTGAGATCTATTCTTCAATCACAGATCTCAATTCATAGAAGCTCATACATGTAGAACTGAAGGAGACTTAGAGGTCATCTAGCTTCATCACTCATTTTGAGGTAATTGAGCTCAGGTGATTTTTTTCAAGAACAAACAGGTAATAAGTGGCAATGTGGCATCCAAATTGGCTAATGGAGTCTCATGACTCCAAATTTAACATTACAAGTTAAACATACTTTCCACTTCATCATTCTGCTTCCTAAGAATATAGTTCACCTAATTTGAATTCATTAAACTCAACAGAATTCTTTTTCTTTTTCTATTTCCTTATTTCAGTTATCGACTTCTTATAAGCCATTTTTTCTTGTCCTTTGAAATTCTAAAATCATTCTACTTAGCTGAAAGCATAGTAAGAACTGAGCAGCTCTGCCTTCCCTCTATTGACAGTTATCATTGCCCCACCCCTTCAAGCCATCATCTTAGCCCTCCTTTGATCTTTCTGTTTTTTTCTGAATTTAATTTTTTAAAATTTTTCTTAACTTGCCTCAATAGCTTTAGCTCATTCTACATAGTTGCATCTAATATTTTTCTCAAAGAACCAACTCATGCTTTTAATATTCCTCCTCCATTTCCTCTCATTGTTTCCATTTTCTGTAGATATTGTTTTTAACTCTAACTTTTTTGATGGTTTCTTTATTTTTCCACATTAGATTATTTAAGACAAGTTTGCTGTCAAACAATATTGCTTGTTCCCCATATTTTTTATATTTCCATATATATATATATATATATATATATGTATATATACATATATATGCTTTCCTACATACACACATACATATACCTTAGTATGGATTTAATCACTGGTTAGTTTCTTGTGTTTTGTTTCATGTGAACATCTGAGCACCTCTACTACTGTTCTTCCTACACTATCACTTCACCATATGGTACATAGTTTGATGGAGCTACATAGTCAGATTTCTCCTTCCTTATTCCTTTTCCTTTTAAAACCATTTTTGTTAGATTTAGAAGACTCTGAGAGGGGGAAATTCCTAGCAACTCTTGTTAAGGGCCTGTAAAAATATTAAATATTTTTACAGACTACAATGTGATAAAGATTATGTTTAACAAAGGACTGCTAATGAAACTATTAAAATTGATTATATACTAAATTCAATCCTACAGAATGAGTGCCAAAGAACAAATCATAAAAATAATTTCATTAAAGCAATAAGGCAACAAAACTTTAAAGGATACAGCCAAAGCAATCTGTAAAGGAAAATTTATGTTTCTAAATATTTGTATTGATCACAGACTAGAGAACAGATCAGAATAGCAGTGAGTGACTGCAGCACCCCTTAGATCATACCACTTTGGAAGAATTGAAAACTTACAGGCCCTGAAAAGTAGCTCTGTAAGCAACTGTGAGAAAAATCTGGGGCTTCAAACAGTGCTCCTCCATCCTGAGAGTAGAGTCCAATTATAACATAAAAAGTCCTAACAAATATTTTAAAACCAGTTAAATAAAGAAAAATCCAATTAAATCAAAAAAAGAGATTAAAATAAAATACCAATGTATTAATAAATAAAATTAAGAGCTAATCTAAAATAAATTGAATTGATTTCTCATTAGCTAACTTGATTTTTTAAAGGAAGAAAACCTAAATTAGAAGTTTCAAAAAAAAGAGAGAGAACATAAAAAGGAAATAAGCTGAAGTATTTGGAAATATTTTCCCCAATTGTATGCTAATAAAATTGGAAATATAAATAAAATATATAATAATCAGGTGACTGACAAATGATTCCTATTAAATTCTATCAGACTTTTAAGTTGGAATAATTAATTCTAACTGAAAAAAGAGGCCCTAGATAGCAGAGTAAATTTTGTTTAATCTATTCTCTGATTCAATTAATTCTTCATTTAATTGATTTTTAAAATTTGTTAATATTCTAATTCATTGATCTATTTTTTCCATATATTGATATATGATTCATACACACACACACACACACACACACATACACACACACACACACACACACACACACACACACACACACACTCACTCACACTCTCTATGTGGGTGGGTGTCTCCATAGGCTAAATCTGAGACATAAGTATTTTAACTAGAATTTTTCTATCTTGTCCTCTTGGCTTTTGTCAGTAATACCAAGAAAAGATAATGATTTTGTGCTTTTCATTTGTATCTTGATGCTATGCTAAATTGTCTTAATTATATTTTTCACTGATTTTGGAGAATGGGGTTCCAAGTATGTTATCTACTTGTGACCATAATTCTCTTTCCTCTCTATCAAAATTCATTTGCTCATTTTATTTTTTCTTTCTCATTGATAGATTTAGTGTTACTTACACCATGTCAAATAATAGTCTACATAAGGATCATTCTTGCTTTGTCTATAATTTATTAGAAAAGTTATCAATGCTTTTCATTGCAAATAATACAAATTTTTGATTTTTGATCTTATTAATAAAAAGCCCTTCTATTTTCAGAGTTGCTAATATTTTTCATAAAAATTAAGGAAATTGTGGCCACTCATGCATCTTTTGATATCATTGAGTACAGTGTGTTTTTATTACTAACATAATTAAATATCCTAATTGTTTTCCTAGTATTGAATTGAACATTCATCCTTTGAATCCATTTAACTTGGTTATAATGAATAATTTTGAGGTATATTCCAATGTTTCTCCATGATGTGCCAATGACTCCATATTCTTAAAGACTATTCTATTTAGAGCAAACTAATTAAGAACCAACAGATAAAGCAGGAAGAGCTAGGTTAATACTGACACTCTTGTTATAACCAAAACTAGAAGAAAAAAAAGTTTCATATAAATGGAAGAGACTAGGGAAAGAATTGTTAGAGTGGGTTTTATTGAACATACAAAGGCAAAAGATCTGCATTGGTGATGGACATTCCTACAATGAGAATTTCCAACACTTTTTTTCATATTTTTATGGTATATTTATCCAGAACTGATTATGTCTCCTTTTAAATTGTTCTAAAACATAATATATTTTAAATATGTGTATATTAATGTATATATATATGCATATATATACATATATATGTACACATATATGTATACATGCTTATGTTTTAAATATATATCTTGTAGGCAACAAATTGTTGGGTTATATTCTAATAAAGTTTTTCACTCTTCCATTCCACAAGCAAGTATAGTCCTTTAACATCGAAAAGCAAATTTGTAAGTTTATATTTCATTCAGATCTTTCCCTTCTCTATTCTTTTTTTTTTAAATCTAAAGTATTTCTTGTTCTTTTTCATGGTTTTTTTAAGTTTTTTTATTAATTTTATAATTATAATTTTTTGACAGTACATATGCATGAGTAATTTTTTTTACAACATTATCCCTTGTATTATTTTTCCAAATTTTCCCCTCCCTCCCTCTACTCCCTTCCCTAGATGACAGGCAATCCCATACATATTAAATGTGTTACAGTATAAGCTAGATACAATATATGTGTGTAAAACCAATTTTCTTGTTGCACGGTAAGAATTGGATTCCGAAGGTATAAGTAACCTGGGTAGAAAGACAGTAGTGCTAACAGTTTACATTTACTTCCCAGTGTTCCTTCTCTGGGTATAGCTGTTTCTGACCATCATTGATCATCTGGAACTGAATTGGATCTTCTCTATGTTGAAGATATCCACTTCAATCAGAATGTATCTTCATACAGTATCATTGTTGAAGTATATAGTGATCTCCTGGTTATGCTCATTTCAGTTGATGTAAGTCTCTCTAAACCTCTTTGTATTCATTCTGCTGGTCATTTCTTACAGCGCAATAAAATTCCATAACATTCATATACCATAATTTACCCAGCCATTCTCCAATTGATGAACATCCATTCATTTTCCAGTTTCTAGCCACTACAAAAAGAGCTGCCACAAACATTTTGGCACACACAGGTCCCTTTCCCATTTTTAGTATTTCTTTGGGATATAAGCCCAGTAGCAGCACTGGTGGATCAAAGGGTATGCATAGTTTGATAACTTTTGGGGCATAGTTCCAAATTGCTCTCCAGAATGGTTGGATTCTTTCACAACTCCACCAACAATGCATCAGTGTCCCAGTTTTCCCCCATCCCCTCCAACCTTCATCATTATTTGTTCCTGTCATCTTAGCCAATCTGACAGGTATGTAGTGGTATCTCAGAGTTATCTTAATTTGCATTTCTCTGATCAGTAGTGATTTGGAACACTCTTTCATATGAGTGGATATAGTTTCAATTTCATCATCTGAAAATTGTCTGTTCATATCCTTTGACCATTTATCAATTGGAGAATGGTTTGATTTATTATAAATTAGAGTAAGTTCTCTATATATTTTGGAAATGAGGCCTTTATCAGAACCTTTAACTGTAAAAATATTTTCCCAATTTGTTACTTCCCTTCTAATCTTGTTTGCATTAGTTTTGTTTGTACAAAAGCTTTTTAATTTGATGTAATCAAAATCTTCTATTTTGTGATCAATAATGATCTCTAGTTCTCCTTTGGTTATAAATTCCTTCCTCCTCCACAGGTCTGAGAGGTAGACTATCCTCTGTTCCTCTAATCTATTTAAGATCTCATTCTTTATGCCTAAATCATGGACACATTTTGATTTTATCTTGATATATGGTGTTAAGTGTGGGTCCTTATCTAATTTCTGCCATACTAATTTCCAGTTTTTCCAATAGTTTTTTTCAAATAATGAATTCTTATCCCAAATATTGGTATCTTTGAGTTTGTCAAATACTAGATTGCTATAGTTGTACCCTATTTTGTCCTGTGTACCTAATCTGTTCCACTGATCGACTGGTCTATTTCTTAGCCAATATACCAAATGGTTTTGATCATCACTGCTTTATAATATAGCTTTAGATCAGTTACAGCTAGACCACCTTCATCTGACTTTTTTTTTCATTAATTCCCTTCAAATTCTTGACCTTTTATTCTTTTGTTGTTATTTTTTCTATTTCATTAAAATAGTTTCTTGGAATCTGATTGGTATAGCTAAATAAATAGATTAGTTTGGGGAGTACTGTCATCTTTATTATATTTGCTCGGCCTATCCAAGAGCACTGAATGTCTTTCCAATTATTTAAATCTGACTTTATTTTTGTGGCAAGTGTTTTGTAATTTTGCTCATATAATTCCTGACTTTTCTTTGGTAGATGGATTCCCAAATATTTTATACTCTTGACAGTTGTTTTGAAAGGAATTTCTCTTTGTATCTCTTGCTGTTGCATTTTGTTGGTGATGTATAAAAATGCTGAGGCTTTATGTGGATTTATTTTGTATCCTGCAACTTTGGTAAAGTTGTGAATTATTTCTAATAACTTTTTTATTAGAATCTCTGGGATTCTCTAAGTATACCATCATATCATTTGCAAAGAGTGATAGTTTGATTTCCTCATTACCTATTATTATTCCTTTAATCTATTTCTTAAGTCTTATTGCTGAGGCTAGCATTTCTAATACAATATTGAATAGTAATGGTGATAGTGGCAACCTTGTTTCACTCCTGATCTTACTGGGAAAGGTTCCAGTTTATCTCCATTACATATTATGCTTACTGACGGTCTTAAATATATGCTCCTGATTATTCTAAGGAATAGTCCATTTATTCCTATACTCTCAAGTGTTTTTAGTAGGAATGGATGTTGGATTTTATCAAATGTTTTTTCTGCATCTATTGAGATGATCATATGGTTTTTGTTAATTTGATTATTAATATGGTCAATTATACTAATAGTTTTCCCAATATTAAACCAGCCCTGAATTCCTGATATAAATCCTACTTGATCATAATGTATTGTCCTGGGGATGATTTTCTGAAGTGTTTTTGCTAATATCTTATTTAATATTTTAGCATCAATATTCATTAAAGTGATTGATCTATAGTTTTATTTTTCAGTTTTCATCCTACCTGGTTTAGGTATCAGTTACCATGTCTGTGTCATAAAAGGAGTTTGGTAGGACTCCTTCATCCCCTACTTTTTCAAATAGTTTATATAACATTGGGGCTAATTGTTCTTTAAATGTTTGGTAGAATTCACATGTAAATCCATCTGGTCCTGGGGATTTTTTCCTGGGGAGTTGATTAATAGCTTGTTCTATTTCTTTTTCTGAAATGGGACTATTTAAGCAGTTTTGCTACTGGGAGAATTCCACTACCTCAGGCTGATCCCTGCACTATGTGGATTAGAGGCTGGCCCGGGCTGTGTCCCCACCGCTGTTCAGTTTCTTAACTGGTCCAAGGAAAAGCCCTGGACAGCAGAAGGCGGCTGCACAGCCATGCCAAGATCAGTGTTAGGTATCTTCCATTTTGGGGTGATTATATTTTCTGGCTTTTTATTTTAAAGTGGCTTTGATTTCTCTTCTGATCTGCTGCTTTATAAGCAGAGTAGAGCTATCAGCCTATGCCAGATTCCTCTATCTCAGTGGCTTCTCTGATCCCAGAGTTCTCCCCAGCCCATTTGGCACAATGTGCTAGCCCCTAGTCCAACCCTGTCTGTGCCGGTCTTTTTTTTCCCTCCCCTTGGAACTGACCTTTTCTGTCAAAATTCCAGATTCTCTTCAGCTGGTAAATTATGCTTCTAATTCTTGTGGTTTTTATCAGTCCAGCGTTATTTTTGAGGCTGATTTAACTAGTTGGTATTGAGGGAAGAAGGGAGCTTAGAAATGCATGTGTATCTTCTCTGCCCTTTTCATGGGTTTTGATATAATTGCTTTTTGTTCAATAAATAATTAGGAAGTGCATACTATATATAAGATACTCTGCTAGATTCTGGAAATACAAATTAAAATACAAACTAGTCCCTGTTATCAAGAATATTATATCCTACAAGATAGTACAACATTTAAAAAGACAAATACAGGTCAGTTTTAGCATGGAGAGAGAATTGACATCTAGAGGAAATCAAAAAAAGGTTTGCTATAAAAGATGGCCTTGGAGTTGATGAATGAAGGAAGCTAAAGATTCTAAAAGGTGAAGGGGGGGGGAAGGATCCTAGATATGAGTGACATATTATGCAAAGAGAAAAAATATCAAAAGATGAATAGTTGCCATTATTGATAATATTAAACAGCATGGAGCATGGTGAAAACAATTCAGAACAAGACTTAAATGCTTTGAACATTATAATAAACATGTAGTTTCCTATGTTCCCCACTTTGATTTTAAAAAAAAAAGTAACTTTGAGAGGGGGAGGTGAGTTCTTATGTCCATCAATATCTTTTTTTTTTCTATATTTATGCCTTCTATAGCTCTGGCTCACAAGTTACAAGCCACTCAGCTGTCTTTTCTAGGTCAAGTATGCTAATGGTGGGTGCCCCCCAAAGCTTGTTCCTGGGTCCTCTTCCCTTCTCCCTTTATATTTTTGCACTTAGTGATCTTATCAGCTCTCATGAATTCTAATATCATCTCTATGTTGTTGATCCAGATTTACTTATTCAATCCTAACATCTCTCCTGACTCACATCTCCAGCTGACTATTAGACACTGAGATGGATGTTCCATCAACATGTTAAATGACATGTGCCCTAAAGTAAGCTCGTTATCTAAAATCCTGTTAATTGTTGAGGGCACGAATATCTTCCCAGTCACCCAGACTCACAACTTCAATTCTTTCTCATCTTCCAGTATCTAATATATTGCCAAGTCCTATCCTTTACAATACATCTTGTATACTCTAGTCTCTCCCCATCCCAGTCTATCCTTTATTCAGCTGTTAAAGTGATCTTCCTAAAATAGACAACTCTGTTATTTAAATAAAGACCAGTGGCTCTTTGCCTCTAGTAACAAATACAAAATCCTATTTGGCAAATAAAAAAGGGCCTTCCTAACATGCTGCCCTCCTCCCTTTCCAGTTTTCTTATTCCTTTACTCACCTTCACTTGCTCTGTGATCCACCAGTCCTCTCACAAGACCCTTCATTTTCTCTGACTGTATTCCATTCCTAGAATTCTCTCTCTCTCTTCCTATCAGCCTTCTTAGTTCACTGGATTCCTTGAAATTCCTGTTAAAATCTCATTTTACACAAAAAGTCTTTCCTAATCCCCCTTAACTTTAATGCCTTTCTTTTGTTGATTTTCTCCAGTTTATCCGGGTTGTGGCTTCTTTGCACCATAGTTGCCTTTATATCATCTTCCCCATTAGACTGTAAGTTCCTTGAGAGCAAAGCCTGGGTTTGGTTTGGTTTGGTTTTTGCCTCTCTTTGTACCTGCAGTATGTTGCACAGTGGCTGGAACATAGTAGGTGCTTGGTAAATGTTTGTTGGCTAGCTAATAGCCTAAATTTTTTTAGAGTTCATAATTTCTTATAGAAGTTTTTAAAGGGATCCTACATATATATATATATATATACATATACATATATACATATATATGCAAATATATATAATGGGGGGAAAGGCTTGAAAAAATAACATTTCTATCTCATTATCTTTAGGACAATATTTGATAAAAAAGAGCTATTAGAATTCGCCCAACTTGGATGTTATTTAGAGTACGATCTCTTCGGCACAGTCCTGCTCAACTACCAACTGCATCCAGAAATCGATATGCCTGATGACAACAAACGAATAAGAAGGTAAACAAAGTATAATCAATCATTACTATCTCATTTGCTAAGTTCTTTTAATTATTGCATATATTTCATTATGGGATCCAGGTTCATCAAAGAATAGACATATCGAGCCATCAACTTTCAGAGAAGAACAATTTTTCTAGTGCTTTATAAGAGAGGCAGCATGTGATAGTGAATTGGAGTCAAGAAGACTTTAGTTTAAATTTGGCCTCTGACACCTATAGTAACTGGGGACAAATTACCCAGCCTCTCATTGCCACCAGTCAACTCACTAAGCCTTACAAGTTAAAGAAGAGTAGCTTATTTGTATTGGTGGATGGGGATTTTAGGCTGAAAGGTCTCCATACAATGAAAGAAATAAGATTCTCTTCTGTCAAAATTATTTCTTAAAATTAATCTTAGCCTGTAGCATTTTCAAGTTAAGTAATATAATATCAGCGCAGGCACTGACCTTGATGCTATTTTTTGTAATCGTTGAAGACATCTGACAATGTTGTCTACATCATGCTAAAAAAGATGGGAGCAAGGACACAGACTTGGTTCACTTCATTGGTTACTAAAGCATTGTCCATTATCCAGAACTACCCATACTAAAACACAAAACTATTGTCCATTATCCGGAACTGTCCATACTAAAGCACTAAAGCATTGTCCATTATCCAGAACTATCTGCACTAAAGCATTAAAGCACTGTCCATTATCCAGAACCTTGCAAGCATGTCATCATGAAACTGGAGTGTAATACTGATGAACTTGTCTGAGCAGCCAAATTTCACCATGATCTTCCACAAGCCCTCACAACTGACAGTCTCAAAGACTTTAGTCAGATCCACAAACATTGTGTACAAGCTTCCCATCATTTCTCCTAGAGTTGTCAAACAGCAAACCCCATATTGACAGTTCCTCAGCCCTTTCAGAAGCCACTCTGGCTCTCAGGTAGGTAACCATCTTACAGGTGAAGAATCAGCCAATTAAGGAAGACTCTGTCAAGAATCCTGCCAGCAGTAACTAAGAGAGACCTCCTCTCTCCTGCTTTGATAGTCGTAAAACAACCTTTTTCCTTTTCCTTTATAGAAATGAACAATGGAAGCATCCTTGATCTCCTAGGGAAATAATCTCTTCTTGCCATATAAGCTGGAAGATTTCAGTCAGCTTTTATATGAAGAGTGGACCCCCTGTCTTGTAGATCTCTGCTGTAATGGAATCGCCATTAGGCACTTTGCCACATGAGAGGACCCTAATGGCACTCAAAACCTGTTCTTGGAGAGGATTCTGGGAAGGTGGTAGAATAGAACAGAAAACACTGGGCTCTTCAATTTTCTCCCACAAATAAGACAAAAATCATCCCAAAGTGAACTTAAAGTCACAGAAATAATTAAAAGTTGAATACTGGGTTCTTCAAATTTCCCCCACAAATAAGACAAAAATCATCCCAAAGTGAACTTAGAGGGGGAGAAATAATTAAAAGTTAGGGTAAAATAGTTGTCCTCCTCAGACGACTTCAGAGAACCTTAGGATAGACCTGACCTCCAAGGTGAGAGGGTTAGCCCAATTGAAAAAATAATTCTTGGTGACTTTGCTGAATCAATAAACAAGCCCCAGGGGCAACATCAGCTTCAGGAATTCTAACTTCCCAGTTTAGGGGCTGGACAACTAAGTAGGGGAAAATAGAATGACCCTCTACTATCACAGGGTACCGGACCAGTTTTGCTGAGCAGACACAGTCCCTGGTTGCAGCTGTGGGTAAGGAACAGCAAACACACACTTGGGCAATGTAATAGCAGAGGGCAGAGACCCTGCTGGCTGTGGGCACTTGCAGGAGATCAGAGTCCTTGGTCCTAGTTCCAGGACAGAGGGGAAAGCTGAAGTTTTCAACGTCAGGAGGGACAGCAGGAAGCAAGAGCATTTGTGGTGACAACATGACTGGGGGCCTTAGCTGTGGCTCAGGGGCAGAGAAGAGTGCCTGAGTTAGGTCCCCAGACAGTGCTTAGAAAACAACAGAATGAAAAATTTGAAGCTTAAGGGATCACTCCTCCACATACCTTAGCATTATAGTAACAAGTCACTAAAAACAAAAATAGATAATGAGTAAGTAAAGGAGAAAGAACCTGATGATAGGTAATTACTATGGGAATAGAGAAGATCTGAGTTCATATTGAGAAGATAATGAAATTTTAAAAGCTACTATTTCTATCTTAAAGTAAAATGACAAATGGCCACAAGACCAAAAAGAATCATTGGAAGGGTTTTTAAAGAACTTTAAGATCAAAAAAGAGAGGTTGAAGAAAAAGCAAAGGAAAAAATAAGAACGATCCAAGAAAATTATGAAAAGAAGTCAATCACTTGGAAAAAATAAATCCAAAAATTTAAGAAAAAAAAATAATTCCTCAAAAACTAGAATCAAACAAGGGAAAGTTAATGATATCATAAAACACCAAGAAATAATAAAACAAAATCAGAAGAATGAAAAAAATAGAAGAGCATGTGAAATCTCTCATCAGAAAAACAACTATTCTAGAGAATAGATCAAGAAGAGACAATGTTTGAATTATTGGACTATCTGAAAATTATGATTAATTTATAAAATGTCTACATATTCCAAATCATAAAGGAAAATTGCCCTGAAGTTCTAGAATGAGAAGGTAAAATAGAAATGGATATGCCATTCCTTTGAATTTTCATCTTGGGATCTTTTTCAGGTGGTGACTGATGAATTTTTTTCTATTTCTATTGTATTAGATTACTTTTTAAAAAAAATACATGTAATAAGTTTCAAAACTCCCAGATTAAGGAGAAAAACAACAACAACAAAGAAAAAAAAAACAAATTAAAAAAGTTAAATACAGTTAGGCAAACAGAAGATCTAGCCGCTTCTCCATTAAAGATTGAAAGGCTTAGAACTTTAGATTTTAAAGAGCAAAGGAGCTGATTCTTGCAAGCAAGAATAACTTGCCCCACAAAACTGAGCATAATCCTAAACGAAAATAAATGGAAATTTAATGACCTGAAATACTTTCAGACATTTGTGACCAAAAAGCAGAACTCAATCAAAAAGCTGACATATAAGATCCAGGAGAAACATAAAATAAACATATAGACCAATTATAAGGGTCTCAATAGGGTCAAAGTGTTTGCTTCTCATATGGGAAAAAATTATCTCTTCTCTAAACAGTGTTATCATTAGTTGGGAAGTTTAAAAGAGCATATATAGATAGATGGCTAGGAGTTGAGTTGAATAAAATAGAATGATTCTTAAAAAGTTAAAATCTGGAGGGAAAAGTAAAATGGAGCAATAATCTCATGAAATAGACACCTCTACTGAATGGAAGAACAATTACAATAGAAGAAGTTGGGGATAGAGGGCTGGTAGAACTAGAATTTTATTCTCAACATAACTAGGTTTAAAAGACAATAATATAATAATAATCTAGAAGGGTAAAAAAGGCTTTAGGGTGAAGAACTCATTGTTTGGTTTTTTAAAAATGTTGGGAAACCTGGAAAGCAATCTAATAAATTAGGCGTAGATCAATATCTTACTCCATTTACCATAATAATGTCAAAATAAATGTACAACCTAGATATAAACAGAGATATCTTAAGAAAATTAGAAAAACATAGAGCATATTACCTATCAGTCATATGGATTGAAAAACAATTTATGAATAAAGAAGAGCTAGAGAGCATTGTGAAGGACAAAATAGATAGTTTTGATTACATTAAATTCTAAAAGATTTGCATAAATAAAACCAATGTAACCAAGATTAGAAGGAAAATAAAGAATTGGGAGGAAATTTTATAGACAATTTCTCAGAAAAGTCTCATATTTCAAATATATATTAAAAAACTTTGCCAAATTTATAAGAATATCATTAATTCCCCAACTCATAAATGGCCAAAGGATATGAACAGATAGTTTTTTGATGAAGAGGTCAAAACTATTTATAGTTCATACTCAATCACTATGAGTAGAGAAGTACAAATTAAAATAACTTTGAGATATCACTTTATATCTATCAGATTGGCTAAAATGATAAGAGGAACAAATGATAGAGGGGATGTGGAAAAATTGAGACACTAATTCACTTTTGGTAGAACTGTGAACCGATCCAACCACTTTGGAGTACAATCTGGAATTAAGCTCCAAAAGTTATAAAATTATATATACTCTTTGACACAGCAATAACCCTATTAGGTCTATTTCCAAAAGGAATTAGGAGAAAAGGAAAAGAACTAAAATATTTACAGCAGCTCTCTGAAGTAGCAAAGAACTGGAAATTGAGGGGATACTCATTCATTTGAGAAATGGCTGAATAAACTATGGTATATGATTGCGATGGAATACTACTGTGCTGTAAGAAATGGTGAGTCAGTTGATTTTAGAAAAACGTAAAGATTTGCATGAAATAATGAAGAGTAAAATAAGCAGAACCAAGAAGACATCCTACATAGTAACAGCAATATTGTTCTAAGAACAACTTTGAAGAACTAAATCATTTTGAGCATTATAAATAGTAAAATCAACTACAAAGGAACTATAAATAAATATGCTATTCCACACGCAGAGTAAGTACTGATTATAGTATGGTTTTACACACACACACACACACACACACACACACACACACACACACGCAAACATGTGTATATTTGTGTTGAATGCTGGAGTGGGGAGAGTGGAAGAAAAAATAAAAAGTGCCCAACAGAAAACAAAAGGAATAACAGAAAACAGGACAGCTTTGACACTAATATGATTATTACATAGTTTTTTTAAAATAAACTGTGAAACGTAAATTTATTGCTTTATATTGAATCCTCTTCTTATGTTGTACTGTATACATGAAAGAGTTCCCTTTTTATGTTTGTTTTTTTTTGTATTTAAGTACAAAATAAATTTTATAGAAAATCTGATCTTCAGTTGGAAGTTCAGTTAGAGAGGGATTGAAGTCAACCTGAGGTATATGGTCGGTGGCTTTAGCATTGGTTGATGACAGTCTGTTGAGAACACTATGGAAATATTGAGCTCATCTCTCCAGGAGATCACTGATCAGTGAGGTTCCATCAGCACTGAGTAGTTTAATTGCACCAAAGGTCTTTGGCCCATAAATAAACTTCAAAGTATTATAAAAGTACTTTGGATTGTTACACTCGGAGTAAAATATAATTTGTTTGCCTTCTTACTGACCAAGAATACAGCATCTCTCTAAGTTTTATTTATACTTTAGTTTTGATGGAGTTAAATACTGCCTTCTAGGAGACAGACAAACTACACTTCTGGTAAACCCTGTGGAGTTCTCATTTTTCATTTAGTAGCTTCTGAATTTCCATATTATTTTCATCTTCAATCCTGATATTTACAAGTGTTCTGGCCCAGATGAGCAAATGGGCTGCCAATTCCACTGTTTCCAACTGTGTATGCTCAGCTTTCCTTCCAAGTTAGCAAATCTAAGAGTCACTTACTAATAAAAACTTGTGCAACATGACCTTCTCATCACCAACACTAAATCACATTTGCCAAATGCAATATAATTTCTTGGATGTACCCTCACAGCAAATTTTGGCATTTGATGGGCTATGCAATTGCAAGAAGAGACAGACAGGAATTGAGAGTGATCAAGGCAAGATATGGTGCAGAGTGCTGAACTAATCATAGACTTATCCTCTCCAAGCTAAACATTTCCATTCAACAAAAGTAATAGCCGCAATATCAGAAGATTCAACCTCAAAAGATTAGAGTATTTCTCCATGTGTGAACAAGAGACTTTGATTGACCTATAGGGAAAACTTCCCATGTCTGCAATGAAGAAACAAAATGACGCTTCTTTTGATTTATCAAAATATCACCTCTAATTCTTACCACATCTTTTATCTGGAATAAATTCAGTTTCATTATTTGCCTTGAGACAAACTTTAATGCTTCATTAAGAGCATTCACCAAGATGAGATACAATTTAGATAAGAATACAAAGCCTTTCCTCCAAACATTTTCCAAAAACCAATAATAATTAGATAGATAGATAAATAGATACATAGATAGATAGATAGATAGATAGATAGATAGATAGATAGATAGATAAATGAAAAGTCAAGTCAGGTCAAGCCAAGTTAACAAGCTCTTATTGTTTGATTTTATTTAAAGAAAGACAAAAAAGTGGTCCTTACCCTGAAGAACTTTACAATCTGAGGGGAAAAGGGACAACAGACAAGGATTATGTACAAATAAGATAGATAAGAATAAATTGAAAATAATTTCAGAAGGAAGGCATTAGCATTAAGAGATTTGGAAAAAGGCTTCTTGAAGAAATTAGGCTTTTAGCTGAAACTTGGAAGAAACCAAAGAACGCTGGATATGGAAGTAAATGTTACAGGCCATGGGTAACAGTCAATAAAAATGCATGGAGTCAAGAAATGGAGTGTCTTGTATGAGGAATAACAAAGAGAAATGTGTCACTGCATAGAAGAATATGTGGAGTATAAAAATATGTAAGGCATAGGAAAACTGAAAAGTAGGAAGGGGCCAGGTTATGAAGAGCTTTAAAATCCAAACAGATGATTTTATGTCTGATTCTGGGGGTAGGGAGCTAATAAAGTCTCCTGAATGGAGCAACATATTCAGACCAGGGCATTAGGAAGATCACTTTGATAACTGAGTAGAAAATGCATTAAATTGATGAGAGAGTTGAGACAGGGAGATCAACCAGCAAACTGTTGTAATAGTGCAGGGGTGAGGTAATGAGAGTCTGTGTCATAGCAATAGCAGCATCAAAATAGGTTAGAAGGAATATAAGAGAGAGTTACTAAGGTAGAAGAGAGAGGATTTGGCAACATATTGAATATGGGAAGATAAGACTTGCTGAGGACCACAGCATATTACCTATAAGAAGAATACCACTGTAAATTCATCTATCTCCCAATCCAAACTCAAAAGAAACTACTCATATGTTTTCAAGCCTTGCACAGGGGTGAACAGAGACCTACTTCTTGTTAACATTCTCAGAATGAAAAGGAAAAGAAAGTGGGTGGGTCTTGGACCAAAGCATTTTTATATTTTTGCCTTAAAGGTGGAGACAAAAAAAGAGATATGACTATAAATTATGGTTTGCAATCAGAATATCTTATAAGATCAAAAATTGAGAGTCCAGTTAGTCAAAATATTTCATTTTACGGATAAAGAAACAGAAGTTCTGAGAGTTAAGTGATGTGACTGAGGTTACCAGTTAATGAATGACACCCGAATTTTAACACAAGTCCTCTGATTCTGAAGCCCACGCTTTCCAGTGTACCACAATGCTTCCTGTGGGGGAAAAATTTTCAGTTTCATGAGTCTGTTCTGTCCACTCAATGTTGCCTTTGGTTCCACTTGGACTACACAGATATGGAGCCATCAGTCTTTTTCTATAGGACAGGAAATTTCCATTGTATTTGAAACATGGCAGGGCCACAGCTGGGGTGAATCATTAATCTAGATCATGACTCTTTCTGCTAGAAACAGACAACAAATTGAATTAAGCTTAATTTTTTCATAGTTTTTTTACTTTGTATTTTGCAGTTATGAACTAACAAGTCTGGACCCCCTTCTAATGTTTTCCCAAGAATTAGGTTTCATATACCAAAGAAAATACTTTGTTAGCTTAACTGGTGAAATTAATAGCATAAAATATCAAATTAAGCATCTACTTAACTGCGTTTGTGTTAGGTTATTCCTGCTAGTTGGTTTTTAATGGATGATTCTTTAAATCGGTGAGATCTTTCAGATGATATATTGACTGCCATGTTCATTTCATAAATGTGTGGTAAGCAAAGATGAACATTTTATTTGAAATATTCTAAAGCCTTGAATACTTTAGTCCACGATGTGAGTAGTGTAAGATTGTCAATACTGTGGATATTTAAGTTGACCTGGACATTGACTTTTAAAATGATTAATTTCTTGTCAGTTGGCTTCCCTTTTCCTATTTGTAGCTCTGGATATTCCCTCTTTCCTTACACTTTTAAGGAAGGACCCTTGAAGCTTCCAGTGTAGATGGGAGGTAATTCCTAGAGGGAATCCATCTGGAGGGTTTGGGAAATGAGCCAGCATTCCTCCGTGATTCCTTTTGGTCCCAGACATTCAACTTGGTTTAAAAAATTACTGATGCAAAGAAGTTAAAGAATTGACTCAAATGTTCCTGAGATACAACAAAAAATCACCCCCATATCTTTGGAGGAATTCAGTTTTTCTAGATTATATTTAACTAAAATTGAAGCCCCACTCTGGGCTGCTTTCTCAAATTGGAGCTCTTAGTTAAATCATTAGAATGACTTATTTTGGCATGTCAACCCGCGTCCATTATATAACTCCCTTTTATCCCAGCATTTCCAGTCCCTTGAGTTCCTGATTTCCATCACTAATCCACAGTTATTAGTCTGATCCAAACTAATTTTAAATCCTGGGCACAGTGGATTTGGACACTACTTTTCATCACCAGTAATTTGCCATATCTAACACCTGTTTTCAATCTTATGCTCCATTTCTCAAATCTTATTATCTCCCTGGCTTTTTGCACTTGGAGTCTCTAATATTTGTTTGCAAATACTAACTAATTTGTCTCTCTGTAATTACTATAATTTTTTAAGCCTCATTTATAGTAGTCCCTCTCTCTTGATGGCATATTTGCCAGACCTGTTCATTCCACAAAATGGCCTAGGGTGTGGGAATTTATTTTATATGGACCAAAAGACCAGGCTGCTGTCTTCAGTTGGAAAACTGTTCTTAGGAAGTATCACATGAGATTAGCAGGCTCTAGAATCTTGACTTAATAACTCAGACTGAGTACAAATTGAGCCTTGCATTTATTTAGAAAAATACCTCACCTTACATGAGATATTTCCATATTCTCTTTTACTTTACAATTTTGTTATTTCCGTAGCTTTTCTGTACTTTCAAGGAGTGACCCAAGCCACTTTGCCATCATTAACTAGCCTTATAACAGCCTTATATGGTAGAAGGGTATTATTTCCACCATTTCACAGATAACAGAAAAGACATGGCAAAAGAATGAGGGGTCCAAAAAGGCCTGAGCAAAAAAGAATAGGATCTCATAATCCCTGTCATTTAGTTAGTCATACTGAGACTCTGCCTATTAAATAGAGCTATCGCTTCATATTTTAATATATCAATAAAGGATTTATTTTGGCATGGGAATGCCTTTTACTGATATGAATTGTTTATACGTGTGTATAGATTTGTGCAGAGAGAGACAGAAACTGATTTAAATTCTCTTTTTCTCCTAAAGCCCTATAAATTTTAAAGGGTATTCTTCCCAGGACTTCTCAAAAACTAAGCCACTTGAGAAAGTGTTTCAACAGGTCAACTAGGATGAGATTAATATTTGAGTGCATCTTGCAAAAGAATGGAAGCTGAACTTGGAGCCATGGGTTCAGGGTTCCTGTTTCCTCATCTGTAAATGAGGGAGTTGAACTAGATGACTGCTAAGATCCTATCTAATTACAGACCTATGATCCTATGATAAATTCCTTGGACATATGCATTGTCAATCCCATATTAGGTACAGCAGGTTGACCTGCAAGAATCTTATCTACAAGTGCAAAGTTGTCTTTTAAATCATATTCCCAGAGTTCATAGCACAAATCTTTTTTTTTTAGTTGCTAGCAATGACCCACACCTTATTTTGTACCATATGCTGGAATACTTTTAGCCAGAGCTAAAGGCATCAAGAGATCATTTGAAAACTAAACCCTAAAATAAAGTTGCTAGGTGTCTTTTTATTCACTTCTACTACCTAGGCAATCACAAAGTTTTGTACCAGATCTCCATTGTTTCCAAATTGATGTCTTTTGATATATGATACAATTTTTTCAGCCATGGCAAAGATTGTCCAACCTCTATACGCTATCACTCAGCAGGTATCTGAGGTCAACCCATTCAAAAAGTGGCAATCCTAATAGAGTGGAGAGAATCTCTCAGATCATTTTTTAGAGCTAGATAGTTGGGAAGCTATTGTTCATTCATCTATCTATAAAATATTAAAGAACCTATTAATTATTTCAGAAATCTTGTTGAGGCAGAGGGAAGATATCATAAATTTCTCTGGGCCAATTTAGCCCAATCTGCAAAGATTCCCACTAACTCAGAATTCTCCCACTAAATCAAAGAGTGTTCAATAGTCAGGCTCTTTGTGCACACTAGGGAAAGATAGATCTGTCTTCCATTTTTAAAGCTACTAACTTGCTAGTCCTATTTACTTAAAAGCTTTCTCATAATGCTATGTAATTTTTGCTTTAATAAACATTTCTCTTGTTTCTTAATGTGAAACATAAACGGTCTGGTCCTCTACATCTCTTAACATCCGTTGATTTTAAATGCAGAACAAAGATCAAGGGAACAGAGAGATGGCTGAAATTTGGGAGGGAGCAGACCTTGGAGAGAAATGACCTGAATGTAAAGCCATATCACAATATCACTGTGGTATGCTGAAGTAGTCACTTAAGACAGCATCACCTATCAGAAGCAACCCCTCCGGCAGGTTTCAGTGCATTATACCATAAATAGCTGAGGCAAGAGTGATCCACTTGTATGCCCTGAATCCAGATGTTTTCTCTTCCAGAATTCAGCAATATCATCCTCACTGCAAAATATTTATTTGTCTCACTATCCATGCAATAGCAAGTAGACATTATGCTTTACCATAAGCAAAAATAAGATTCATGAATAAAAATAGTTAGAAAGCATTCAGAAAATATAAAATGTTAGACAAATGCCAAGTAATATGTTAACATTTTTGCAGGGTACGGCTACTGGTGGATGAAGGCTACGAAGATAAACTTCTGATTGCTCATGATATACATACTAAACATAGATTGATGAAATATGGAGGTCATGGCTATTCACATATCCTCACCAATATAGTTCCTAAGATGTTAATTAGAGGGATATCTGAAAATACAATTGAGAAGATACTGGTAGAGAACCCAAAGCGATGGTTAACTTTCAAATAGTAAAATCATTTCTGATTCTTGCACATGAAACTGATAAGAGAAAATCCAGCTATTTGAATCCAAACTAATTTGGGGAGGGGGTGGTTGAGGATGAGGGTAGGAAGCCCCAGAAGCTATCCAGAGCTTCCCCCCCCCACCGGAGCTAATAATCTTCCTTTTTACTAGAATGAGGTTTGCCTTATCTCTGAATCTGGCTACCTCTAATACTGGTTTTATTTTTTTTTTTAATAGAAAAATACCTGTTCCCAAACAGTGATTTTAATCCTATACCTACCAAATAATTGGACTCTTTTGAAGATTCATTGATTGTACTCCTTGAGAAAATTTAAACTGTTTCCAGTTAAATTACCCCCCTCTGGAGCAATTTGAGATTTCTTGTAATATTGATGATCCTACTAATTATCCTGCTGTTCTTTAATTAATGCTTAATGAATAATATGGCACTATAAAGTAGCTTCTGTAGCAAGTGAACTTGAGATTTTAAGTTTTTTTTTTCTTCAAAAGATAGTCACATGGTTACGGATTTACAAATGCTTTAGAGTGTTTTTAAATGAAATATCCAATGTGTATTCTCTCTCTTTTACATATAAAATCAGACCCCCTCTTCTTCCTGCATTCAGAAGTCCATATCTGTTTTGTTCTAAATTTTGTTCTTATGCTCTTGGAAATGTGAGACACGAACCACATGGATAATTGCTCTGAATTATAAAAATGCAATAATAAAAGTTTGAATATATTACATAATATAGTTTAATGAATCATCATCGTTACATGTATAACAAAGGCCACAATTTAATTGATTTGTAAGATATGATGCAAAAATAAATAAATAAATAAAAGAAATGTTTGCCTTATACGTTTTCTCATTTCTTTTGTGTATTTTTTATCTGAGTATTTTTCTCTGGGCCTAAACAGGGGTAAGCGATGCTTATTTGTCTGAAGAAAAGGTCATATCTATTAGAAATGACAGTCTTGATTTTCAGAGCTTGGTACCCAGCTCTGGGTTGTTTGGTTTGTTTGGATTTGTTTTTTTTTTTTTTTTCCTCCCGTGGAATGAAGTCCTTTTATTAACTCCTTGGTATATTCTATGCCTAAAATAAATCTTTTGCTTGAATGCTTTACTTTTCTAGTTGAAACACACAAAGCTTCTCCAAAGCTTGCTTCCAATTTTCTCTGTAGTAAACATACATATCCACAATTGTGAAAGTCCTTTAAGTGGAAGGAAAGTCCATTTTAATATTTTTTAAAATCAAATAGATTAGCATTAGAAAAACCAAAGTAGATTAATCATGACACTTGGTGAGCAACTACATGCTTTTTCATCTGTATTTGACCAGACTGGGGCATATTACTGGGGAAAACAGGAACTATAAATATATATACTGATGAATAACAATTCTTCTTTTTTGAGATCTTGGCTAAGCTACCCTAGAGATTTTCTTAAAAATGAGCATAGCTGAGCTGTAATGATGACCCCTAGACTTGAAATGGAACTGTCCTAAAAGATCAGCCAAAGGGACAAACTAATTTCTTAAAAAAAAAAAAAAAAAAAAAAAAAAAAAAGCAGACTGAACATGTGTAATTCCTTCACCAATGAAACAAGTGGGTTAAATATTTCTAAATTTCTGTTTCTGAAAGCTATTTGTCAGAGGATCTTCAAAGGCAAATAGCAAGGAATAGATTTTTCATCATTATGGGGGAAATTGTTTGACAGTTCAGCGTATGACAACGCGTACTTTATATCTTTCACTTGGTAGATTAAAGAGATGGCTTTTGGTGTTATGTGTTAACCAGAGAGGCTGGATTTTGGCCTCTTACTGTGCTCAAAATCTACATTAATGTCAGTTTTAGTCCACCTCTGAAACAAGAACAAATTGATGGCTCAAATACATGTAATATATCAACATTGAAGGCAAAGCCACTTTGTTACTGTAAGCCTAATGTTAATAGTCTACCACAGACTCTGGGATAAACTCTTGGTTTGAATAAGACAAGAGTGGTCCAATAGAAAGGAAAATGTGCTCCAGGCCATCTTTAACCTATGCAAAATAATATACTCTTTTAAAATTCTTAACAGGAGCCATTTTCACTAAGAACTGTTGTTTTGGTATTCCATATATATTTGACATTCAAAATAATTCAAATATCATATATAGTATGCTTTTTAAAAATGTATTTCTCTAGTCTCTATATCCACTGTGCCTAAGCCACATATAATATATATACATTATATATAATGTACATATTATATATAACATATATTGTGTATAAAATATATACATCTTGTTGTATTGATAATATGTTTATCTGTTAATTTTGAAATAACCTCAGGCTACAAACTTGTAGTAAGGGTTTGAAGGCATTACAAACTGTCCCCTTGGTAATTCATGCAGTGGCTCAAGTTAAGCCTCTGTGCATCAATAATCTTTTGTTCCATCCCTGGGCAGAGGGGTACGATGGGGAAGAGGACTGCAATCTGGATTTATACTGAAGAGTCTTTTGAAGGAAGTATAGATTTTTTTTAATATGGACTCAATATGTATATTGACAAGATAAACAATTATGAAGCTATCTAAACACTGTAAATACTTACACAGGATTCTTAGCACATTTACAGGACAATTCAATGTCATATTCTAGATCTGTTTCTAAAAAAAACACCATTAGAGGGAGGGGGAAACCAAATTAATAAATATTAAACTACGTGGCAATAATACAAAGCTTGAGAACTACTTCCCCCCAAATCTAGAACATTCCAGGTTAAGGCTTAAAGCTGAATCATTCCTAAGTTTAAATGTAAAAGTAACAAAAATACAAGGCAAACAATTTCTTTGGAAAGAAACAATATGATTTCCCTCAAATCTTTCCTTTTTACCATAAAATCATCCCTTACCACACTATAAGCGGCCTCCAAGTATCATAATTAGCAGGTAAACTCACAAGAACCAAAGCTGACATATGGATAAAAGCAGCAATATCATAATACACCAAAGTATCATATATATTGAAGAAATAATTCAGTGTAGTAGATTTTTTTTCTATAAAAAGTTGTGATCTCTATAGGACTTCATTCACATGGACACTAACATTAAGGAATATTTGCTTTGGCGGCGGTAGTGGATCACACATCTGCGTATCTTGCTTTTAACTTTTTTTTTTTTTATCATAAGGTTTTTTTTTTTTTTTTCTGAGTTGTACAGATGTGAGTCAGGTAGCATTTGATTTCCCCCCTCCCCCCAACACACACACACTATTGAGGTGCCCCACTGTTGGTATCCACTGGGATTCTTGATTCACAGGCTCCGTGAGCCATTGTGGATCCAGTGCTCAGATTCAGAAGAAATAAGCTTAGTTTCTGAATGATCAGTCCGCGTAAATAATAAATCCAGAAAACGTGCTGTATTTGTTGTTGTTTCCTCCATGTGCTTTTCCTCCATCTAATTTTATGTAGACTTCATCTCCTGGCTCCAAGTGAAGAACTACACTGTTACTGGCGTAGTCGTAATTCTGATCGGCATCCTGAGCAATGGCACTGGCACGGACCTATGCAAAACAGATGCGTTATTAAAATGAGGGTTAAAAGCCTAGGACACTTCCTCCTAGAACTCAAACTGCCAGATTTAAATGATAGCTATGTACTTCCTGATATTCCTCTACTACCACCTGCCATAGCATGGAAATTGGTATATTTAGTCTCTAGCTGTTACTGGAAAAGAATGATGTCATTCTACCATGGTTTCCACTCTTTCACAGTCCTGTTGCACAAATCTTGAGGGTAGCATTGCACTGAGGCTCCATTCAGCTTCTTTGTCAGTTTTAACTCAGATATAAGATCATCATTGGGATTTTTACTACTTAAAATCAAACAAAAACATTTTTTTCTCTTTGAAAAATTTCCTTCCTATTCTGACTCTACTCAATCAGCTCACATCTCTTTTTGAAGTAAGAAAAAAAATCCACTTAGTTTTTTGCATTTTAATTTAAACTTCCATTAACTAGAGAACCTGAGGAAGGGCCAACAGAATATGAGACTCTTCATGTCTTCATTCCATTAGTCCTCATTGGAATGTAGCACAGTGCTTGGCACATCATAAGCATTTAATAAATGTTTATTGCTTTGGAGCCTTAGTGAAAAATTCTGTAAGATTTGTGATATAAAAAAATCCAAGGAACTTCTTGGACTTAAAATAAAAATAGTAATAAAACAAAAATACTGTATATAAGCAAACCTCAAAATATATATTCCTAAGGGACTAAACCGATTCTAGAGAAGATTTTTTTTTAAACAAACTATTGATAATCAACAGACCTGTTGAGTCCTTACAGCCTTATAAATGTAAAAGTAAATAAATCTATAGTATGGGCTTATAGTTTATAAAAATCTGAAATGATGATGATGATGATGATGATGATGATGATGATGATGATGATGGAGGTGGTGGTGGTGGTAGTGGTGATGGTGGAGATGGCCTGTATTTATATAGCACTTTTAAGAATTTCAAAGTACTTAACAAAACTTATCTCACTAGATCCTCCCAACAAACCTGCCCCATTTTACAGATAAAATGAACTCAAATGAGACTGGTGTGACCTGCCCAGTGTCATTCAGCTATTAAGTATCTAAGGTAGGATTTGACGTGGGTTTTCCATACTCCAAGACCAGCATTCTACTGCACTCTCTAGACGGAGAACTGCTATCTGGCCACTTTAGAAACCAAGCTCATTTAACATTGGGCAACCTAAGCTTGTTTGGAATTCCTTTTTTTTTTTTTTTTTCTTATATATTGATCTGTTTGAGCATCATAGTTGCTCAACGCTGACATGTTTTCTTAAATCAATGAACTAAACTGAGCATAAACTAAAAGACATAAAATGAACTAAATTCCCATTATTTAAGGGCTCTGCATTGCTTAGAATGTTTTTTCTCTAATTGAATGTACTTTTTATCACATGATGGCTGTAAATGTGTCTTTTCCTTTTGGCTTTCAGCATGTAAGCTGCTTGTGAATTGGGTCTATGATCTCATTAGTGAGTTGATAAGCATTTACAAACAGTCAAATTGCCCATCACATCAAGTGATATGAGCGTTCTGTCACACCTACAACTCAAATTAAGCTTCAGATTCATTTAGGTCTGTGGTGGTTCTGCCTTGTAAAGCATTTCGGTAAGCATATTTGTAGGTGATTTATTTGAGTAAAATATCTTCCTCTTTGTGACCAGGTACTACTTCCTAGAATAATCACACTTCCCCAAGTAAAGGAGCTAGAATGGACCGCCTTAGCAAGCTTCAGCTAAGCAAAAATGGATGACTTAGTGAATAATATGCTGGATTTTTATCATTTGGCAAATTGGAGGGGGAGGGGCAGAAAATGACCCCTAAGTCAAGAAATTCCTTGCTTTCCTTTCAGAGTTTAAATGAAAGGTTTTCAGATTTAAATTTTCATATAGGATAATATCACATTAATGCTGAAATGTTAAAAGAGGAGAAACCTCTTTGACATTGCTGAACTCAAAAAGTAATTTGAGTAAGGAAGGGGGTGGGAAGTAGAAATCTTTCTAGGTATCACATACCAAAGGGTAAGAAGAGCTTAAAGGCAGTAGAACAATTTAACACTATATAAACTTGCACTTATATTTCTTATGATGATGGCGATATACCATGTAGTTATACGTAGAAATATTCACTATATATATATATATATATATATATATATATATATATATATATATATATATATATCAGTTGAATGAAATGATTAAATAATAATGATAATAATTGAACCAAAGTTCATTTCTTGGGAATTAATTACCAGTTGGAAGAAAAGTTGATCATCTTGAGTCATTAACTTCATTTAATCATTATTCCCCAGGAAAACAAACCCAACCTATAGGATGTTGCTATTTGGAACAGATATTGAGAACAAAAGAAAAGAAAAGAAAAGAAAAAAGACTACATTTCCATGGGTGGTGAAAAACAAATCCCATAATAAGTCTTTGTATTCTTGGATAGGAAAAAAAAATCTATCCATGTATTTAGCAATCCAGTATATAATTAATAGATATTAATAGGATTTACATAACATTTTATATTTGGGGTACTATGCTTAAGTATATCTTACATTTTATTAGTTTAAACATTAAATGCATTCTCTAGAAGGGCATTACAGGGCTAAGAATCATTCTTTCTATTAAAATATGATTTATAGGTGACAAAACTAAAAATATAAAGCAATTTCTATTCAGTTGTGTATACCCACAGTACCCTGAAACTGCATTAGTTAGATCCGGCATTCCAGCATTTTACCCCTTACAGATTTCCCTTCCTTTGTTTGGAAAAGCCAGAGCAATTTCTTTTTAATGTCTGAAAAGAATCCCATAAGACTTTAAAATAGTCTGCTACAAGACTTTCCAAATTAAACAATTATCATTCTCTAGTATACTTGATATCATTTAATATGCCTGCCCACCTCATCATATTGCAAAGGTATAATGGGACCAGGAAACTGCAAATACATAGGAGCCAGCTCTGTGACTTCAGCAAGTCTTGAAGCTCTCAGGCTATTAAGGGTAATATATTCACCCTGGAGATGATTTTGAATTTCTCAATGTACACTGATTTGGATGTTTTCTCAGAGAATGGGATGCTTTTTTATTTTCAATCCACTATCATTAGTATATCCCTGAATGTAATCCACCATCATTCCTATATTAATTATTACCTAAGAATTTGCTTTTCTCTTCCAGTATTTCCCAAAGTCCATAAAAAGATAACAAATATACCAAATCATACCAAAAACCAAAAGAGTCATCTTAAATATCAGCTACTTAAGTTAAATTCTAAGGAAAGAAAAATAACTATTATTAAACTATCCATTTATGACCTTTTTCTGCTTTCACTGGCTAGTTTATTGTGGTTTTAAAAGCAGAAGTAATACTTTCAATAGAATAACAATCTTTTACTCTCAATGTTTCTGGCTTAATTGAACAAGGATTTTTTTCGGTGTTTTTTTTTTCCTACTTCTACTTTGAATAATTTTGATCTTAGCCTATCCTAAACAACAAAAGAGGCAAAATGCAAAAATAATTTGAAGCTTATTTAGTGAGACAAGGAAAAAAAAAACCCAACCATATTCTTCTTAGTGGTAAGTTTATCAAAGTATGACAGAATGAGTTGTATTATCATTATCTTATTATTAAAGGTTTATCATTAGAGACAATATTTATGGCAGAAGTTGCTAATTTAATTAATTGCCACTGGAGTCCTCATAATTTCATTTTCATGGTACTTCTGAGGAACCATAAACAAAAGGTTAAGTGGCATATCAGATTAATTTACTGGCCTTTGATGCTTCCATCTGTGATCCTGCATTCAACACAGAGCATAAATGAAATGGCTCTTCCATGATTCTGGTACAGTGATAGTTCTCTCTTTCCCAGAGAATATTGCATTTTTTTTGTTTATTTCTTGCTTCTCAAAATCTACTTAATCCATAGAACACAATACTTACCAGGATGCACAAGTTTCAGTTCTATAGACATCAATTAGGTCAGAGCAAAAAAAAGGGGATAGGACATAAAATGATTCTAAGAAATTTTCAGAATGTTGCATAATTTCGAAGGGGGGGAATTAAGGTGAAATACTTTTGTGGGTTCCTTTTACATTTTCTACCAACAACTTGGACTCTACAACAGGATCCATCATTTCTGAAGCAGAATAATCTTATCTCTAAAACTACAGTATACTATATGATTTTTTTTAAATATTTACCTGTTGCATACATCTTACAGAATTAACTCACCTAAATGTTTTAAAGTGTTACACATTTTACACATCATTTAGGTGAGTTACATAAAGCTTGGTTGCTTTATCGTTTCTTTCTGACTGTACAAAAGAGGCCTCTATCTGTGAAACTCCCCCAATGTCATAATTAAAACCTCCAACCAAAGTAATTAGCCTTTGGAAGGGGCAGAAGATGGAGGAAGATTTTTAATGAAACCACTATTACATGCACAGGCTCAGTAGGTTAAAGATCAAATTTCAACTATTTCAAATGGATTGTTCCTTTTTTTTTTCTGTTCTATTGCAGAACTCTAAAAAGGGATGTTTTTATATTTTTAATAAAAGTCAAATCTTACTGCCTCAACAAATAATCCATTACATATACTTTCTTAAAACTTAATTGGTGTCCATAGAACTGGAGCTTGTGCATTCATGACAGTGTTATTTGTTACAGATTAAGTAGATTCTGAAGCCAAAAAAAAAAAAAAAATTAAACTAAAAATGCAAAAACGTTTGCTTGTTTCTCTCTCTTACCTTCATTTATGCTACCTATCACATCTCCACTTAAGAGATAAGTACTCTTATAATATGCCTACAGATTGATTGTCTATAAATGTAAATATAACTTTCAGGGTATCCTGAAACCCTAAATGACCTATTTTCTTACATTGAGACATGTCACCTTCAGCAATTGACCTATAACTATCGGGGAATCAGAGAAAAATTTTACTTATTTTAATATTCTCTTCATTCATAATAATTATAATCCGCATCTCTGGCAGTGCCTCCTGGTGGCAGTTTACCTGTTTTTCTATTTCTTTGGCCCTAAAGGCCCCTTAAAGAAAAGGGCCTTTGTCCTTTTTTGTTGTTGAGCATCCTTCCTCTTCCCTTTCGGAAAGGATTGAAATCTAAGCATCTATCTTCTGCTTTTTTGTTTTCATGGGGCTGAAGAGGGACTTAGTGGAAGAAAGCCCTTTTGTGGTTGGGGGGAGAGAGAGGAAAAAGGGTGACCTGAAGCCTCCTTTCCTTAGTTGAGTAAATGGTGGCTCCAACCCACGCCAGAACATTTGGCCTAGGGGAAGGAGAGGCTCCCTATTAATTGCCAGCCAATTAACATCAGGACTCTTCTCTAACCTCGGGGTTTTTGCTCGGCCTGGGAAGGAGCAGACAGGGAAGGAGGCAGGCGCGTATTTTAAAAGGGAGGTAGGAGAAGCTTTCTTTAGGCCGTCTTTGAAAGGAGGATGGTTACAGCCTTCTTTTCTGTCTCCTACCCCGGGCTGCCCGCGACTTCCTTTTAGCTGCAGTTCACCACTGGAGTAAGAGGGAAAGCGCTGTGAGTGCCCCCGGGTCGCCGAGTCAAGTGCGAGCCCATTTAATTCCCCGAAGCTTCTTCCCCCCCCTCCGTGCGTGGGTAAGGCCGCTTGGCAGCCGCGCGTGGGAGGGAAGAAGCCCTGCGCTCGGCTGGCCTCAGCGCCGGCCCCGGCAGGACGCTGGGAGGCTCCGAAGTTCCTCCCCCGATTCCCACGGCTCAGGCCGGGCAGAGAGTGGCAAAGCGCACCCCGGACTAGTCCGCGCGCGTCCCCGCAGGCCTGCCAGGTGCGGTGCCGAGCCCCCCGCGGACTTTCTACTTTTCCTCTTCCTAAAATCATCTCCGCTCTCGTTCTTCCTGCTCCCTCTCTCAGAAACAGGGGTGCTCATTTTTCACACTTTCTCCCTTCCTTTGTCCTAAGTGCCCGCGCGAGGTCTTTGGCCTCCAGGTCAGGAACGCACCCATTCTCTGCGCGCCCCAGCTCGGGGCATCTTCCTGGGCCCTAGCTTTTTTTCTCTCGGGGTGACAGCCTCAGGTTATCTCGCAGCTCCCGGCCCCATCCTTCCCCTCTTTTCCGGAGGTTACAGGTCCCAACTCTTTCACTCCGGGGGACGCCCCCGCGAGCACTCCCGCCTCTCGGAGTGCCCCCGGCTCTGACCTCTCGTGGGCTCCGAGGCTGGGGGTGGAGGAGTTGAGCTACCTCTCGGCAATCTGGGACCGCCCTCTCCAAGCCGGCCGTCGGAAAAAATTCCAGCCCTTTCCCAGTCTGGGAGTCCTCAGTGCGACAGTGTCCCATCCATCGTCTCCCTCCCGAATCCCGGTTACGTCTCCCCCTTTCCCCCACTTTCCTTTCCATTACCCTGCTCCCACCGCGATCGTGCAGCTCTTCTCCTTCACCCTCCTCCTGCCCCTCAAAGTGCCCTCTCTTTTCTCACCTGATTGTTTTTGCAGAGATCGGCCCACATGCTGGTGCCGTCCCCCCCGCGCATCAGGACGTGGTAGGTGAAGAAGTAGATGCCAGGGATGGAGCAGGTGAACTTGCCCGTGGTCGGGTCGTAGTGGTTGCCCAGATTGGTGACCACGTCGTCGAACTTGAGGACCTCGTAGCCTTCGTGCTGGCGCTTAAGGCCCGCGTAGAAGGCGATCTTGGGCACCGTGCTGTAGGTGGCGGCGCTGATGGCCCCGGCCGCGTTGAGCCCCGGAGCCCCAGGGGGGCCCGGCAGGCCCTGCCGGCCCGGCTCCCCCTTCTCTCCCGGCGGCCCCACGGGACCCGGCGGCCCGGGCTCCCCGGGAGGTCCGCGGGGGCCGGCTTTGCCCGGCCGGCCGGCTTCGCCTTTTGGCCCCTGAATGAAGGTGGGCAGCGACTGCATGAGGCCCCGGTCGGGGGTCGCCGCCGTGCTGGGAGCCTTGGTGCCCCCGTAGGGGTCGCAGACCATGCGGCAGGTGCCCAGCATCTCGTAGTGCGCCGACGTGCCCGCCGAGCTCACCAGCACCGGGATGAGGATGACCAGCAGCAGGACCATCACCACCCCCAGGGCCCCGGCGGCGATCAGGCGCCTCCTGCTGCCCACCAACCGGCTCAGCGCGGGGCGATCCTCTTGTCTGCTTTTGGACAAAATTTTGAAGGCTGGGCGGGGACCTCCTCAGAGCCGAAAACGACCCCCTACGAACCCCAACTCCCCTGGGCCGCCGAGCGTCCGGCAGCTCCCCTCCTCCTCCTCTTCTTCCTCCTCCCTGCTGTGGCTACCGCTGGGGAGGGAGGGCGCGAGGGCGGGAGAAAGGTGACTTGAGTTGAAGTCCCGAGCAGTATAGGGAGGGGTGGGAGAGGCTGGGGAGGGGGAGGGGGACGAGGGCGTCCGCTCGCCTCCTCGGCGCCCCTTCGCCCCTTCGCACCTGTGGCTGCCGCCGCCGCCGCCGCCGCCTGTGCCGGTGAAGCTCGGGCAGTCGCCGCCGCCGCTGCAGCCGCCGCCGCAGCCGAGGGAGAAGGACCGCGGGCCGGGGAGGAACCGCCCGCCTCCTGGGTACCACGGAAGCCTCTCACACTTTTATGCTGCCGCCAGTCATCGACTTCTCCCCTTTTTTGCAGACTGTGCCAGTTCGAATCAACTTTGCCTGTGAAGTTGCTCCCCCTCCTCCCTTTCCTGTCGCGTTTCCTTCTCCTGGAGCTCCTGGTTCCCGAGCCGCCCCTCCCGCTCTTCCCCGGAGCACAACTCCGGGAGAGGCGCGCGGGGTTCCGAGCGCGAGCTCAGCCGAGCGACTCCTGGAGCGTGCAGAGCCAATTGCCCGGAAGGAGCGGCGGCGGCGGACGCAGAGCCGGAGCCGCGAGCACAGGCGGCGACCCTCGCCTCCCACGCCCCCCGGGAGGCAGCGGAAAGCTGAGGCGCGAAGCGGAGGGAGCCCGAGCCGGGACAGGAGCGCTCCGCGGCCGCACACAGACCCCGAGAGCAGGCTTCTGCTCCGCTGCCACCTGCCAGGAGAAGAGGAGGCTGACAAACGCGCCCGAGCAATTTATAGGCACCCAAGGCGCAGAGGAAGGGGAGCCGCTTTGGCATCACATCCCAGCATCTGCTCCGCTCATCCCACTCAGAGGCAGTTTGGCGTGCCTCTGACAACGGGGGGAGGCTTCTCGCTCTATTCCCCCCTTCTCTTCAAAGGATGCACAGTGAAATCCCAGACAGTCCCTAGCTGGACCTGACTGATGACAGCTCGGTTCCTGGGGTGGGGGGCGGGGGGAGGGAGATACACGGTTTTCCAAGTCACTGAAGCTGGACTAAAGGGTCAGCCCCGTCTGAAGCCCCCCTTTCCTCCATTCCCAGCGGCGGCCGAATGATGGAGGTGGAAGGGCTGCGACCAACAATGTTTCACCAAGGCCTGGCTCCCATTCAGCCTCTCAAGTGTTATGTGAAATGTCATATACGTGTCTACACACACATTTATACATACGTATATACCCACATATGCCTATATACCCACATAAATATGCACGGACATACATGTATGCGCATATATACACATAAATATGTATGTATATATACATATAAATACATATAAGCAGAACCCTTTACATTTTGTAAATGGCCCAAGTGAAAGTTCTTTTGAAAGCCTTGTTTTCCTGACAGACTTCTTAAAAGGGAGGAACTTGGCTTCCAGCAAGAAAGTTAGCAAATTAAAGTTACTAACGACCATTGAAGTAACTCCCTGGAGTTGGGAGTCAGTCTCACGTGCCATAAAGGCCAAACGTTTTCCACACGTGGGACAGGTTTGTCATTCCCCATGCTCTGGCCATATCAAGTCTAACACTGCTCCTGGAAAGAGTGTGACATACGTGCCCATGCATTCCAGTCACACTTCTGAACGTTTCTTTTGTCCGCGGATTTCATTTCTTTAAAGAATTCGGGCCCCTAAGAAAAATGGCTATTTGGAAAACAGCATTCAAAAGTCCCCAGACAAAGCAGTGTATCACAGGGCTCCGGGAAAGGTCTGTCTCTGATAAGGAAACAGATAGGTAGTTTCCAGAGGAGATTTCCCTTGTGTGTTGGGGGCAGGGAGGAAGGGAGAGGGAAATGAGAAAGGGATGAGCAAGAATGGGCCACTTTAAGTGTGAAGTCAAAGAATAGTCCGAATTTGTAATATTAATGGAAAAGTCCCCAGAGTGGATATTAAGCGAGCTCTCCCACCAAACGAATACGCAAGACACACGAGAGCAGCTTTAAATAAATAAGCAGCATTGATTCCTAAATCGTACTTCTGCATTCAGGAGCAATGGACGTCAATCAAATGTGGATGACATTTGCTTGTCAATACGGGAATGATGGCTGAAAAGATGGTGACTTATTACAGCAGGGCAAGAATCCCAAATGAGAATAAGGAACAAATAAGATAACCACCACCAAACAATAACATCCTGCTGATGATCAGAAGTCTGTGATCTTACCTAAGATGTCTAGTAGGAAAATCTTTGTACCCTCTGCTTTGCACCTTGGCTCCCTCAGCCTGACCAATTTTATTTGGGAGCTTTTTTTCCTATTCTATAATGCAATAAGGTCAAATGAATGGACAGGGAACCAAAGATCCATTGATTCTTTTAAGCAGAAATGTCAGTAACTCCTTTACTTGTTTCCTGGGAGAATCAGAGCTAAAGAGTAAAGCCAGTAAGCACTGGGGTGAGCTGGATCACCTTATCTTCCTGCCAAGTTTCAAATATTACCACGGTTCTTATATCTTGGAAATATATCTCTTCATCTCCCAACCCTCTAGTATCTTCCTTTACAATGGTGGTTTTATTTCCATGGATGTGTGCAAATCTAATTTCTGTATGCATGGTCTTTTGAGCAGATACAAGATACTTATGCTACTCTTGGCCCCAATATATCTCCTCATGAATACTTTACTGGAGAATACCCCTCTTTAAAAAAAAAAAAAAGATGTGGGAGTATATATTCTTTAAAACATCAACCAAAATAAATTCACAAAGCCTGAGTATTGCCAAGACTATACAGGTGGTAGACAAAGGGAGGGGGTATTGAGGGATAAGAGATGCTGATAGAAACTGAAGATTTAAAAGTAATTTCATAGAAAAGGTCTTCTGACCATTCAGGATTCCTCCAGTAAAAGTGGAAAAGATTAAAGCTTCATTGCCCCATGAGCCCATCCCACCTGGATCACTAATGCTTTGGTCCTTCTTCTTTTGCTGATACCAAACTCAAGTTTTGTTTACCAATTTAGTACCCTTACATCTTAAGACTAGTTTAAGATTCTGAAAGGGATTCAGTGATACTATTCATTCAGAAAACATTAAGTACCTATTATGTACAGATCACTCTACCATCCCTGAGGTTGTGAGGAGGGAGAGATACAAAGTTTAAATAAGATAAAAATCCCTGCCCTCCCATTCCAATAGACTTGTGATGGAAAGTGCCATCCGCATCCTGAGAGAGAGAACTATGTTGACTGAATATGAATCAAAGCATAGTATTTTCATATTTGTTGTTGAAGTTGTTGTTTGTTTTCCCTTTCTTCTGTTTTTCCCTTTTGATCTACTTTTTTTTTTTGCACAGCATGTCATCATATATATCATGTCATGCATATGAAAATATGTTTACAAGAATTGTACATGTTTAACCTATATCAGATTGCTTGTTGTCTTGGAGAGGAGGAACACAAGGTTTTACAAAGATGACTATTGAACACTAGCTTTGCATGTATTTAGAAAAATAAAATATAGCTAAAATAGATAAATAACACTAGATATGAAAATGAAAGGATATCAGACTACAGCATATTCATATAACCTACCATCAGAAAGAAAATAACATTTTGAAAGCAAAAAAAAAAAAAAATCCCTGTCCTCATGAAACTTATAGTTGAGTAATGAAAGACACTATCACAGATAAATTATCCTGTAAGTGTTATCCTGGGCAGGTCATTTCCCTGCTTACCTCAGTTTCCTCATCTGTAAAATAAGCTGGAGAAGCAAATGGAAAACCAGTCTAGTGTTTCTGCCAAGAAAACCTCAGAGAGGTCACAAAGAGCCAGATACAAATAAAAAAAAAAAAATGATGGAGCAACCACAAAAACAACAACTGGGAAAAATAAGAAGTGAAAGTTAACTTAGGAATGATAAGGTCCATTGATATACTCTTCACTTACATGATGGTTCTTCTTCCATTCCCAACACTTGCTTCCAGAAATATCCTCATCAAGTAGCCCGGAATCAGCTCCTTTTGTTATCCTGGGAGCATTTCGTGGGCTGCCTTGTGGGTTAAGCCTATTCCTAGTTCTCTCAGGAACATTTTTGGTGGCTCTGAGGCCTTAGAAGTTTGAGAAAGTACTCACGCTTTAGCTCTTGTTCTGACAGTTTGAGTAACCCATCTGATATGGCATATTACTCATCCTCTTTAAATGTATATAATAATAGAAAATGTGTCAATTAAAACAATATTTGGCTTTCTCCAGACCTCCTCAGAATATCCTTTTTTGTCCCTCTCCTTCTTAGAGTTTAATCATGGAAATGGGCATTGGTACCCAGTTTTTATATGGGGGCCTGGCTTTTTGCCACTGGACTATTCCACTCTACCTTCATTTTTGGTTTTTTCTTTAACATTTGCCATCCCTTAACCCCTTTGTGGTTTCTAATCAAAGCCAAGCATTTACTGTGTCACCGTTCCTCATCACTTCTTTTGTTCTCTCCTTATCTTCTATGTCACTTTCTGAAAGTTCAGCTGATCCTAAGTGAATAACTCCCACTCAGGCATGCACTGCCATCAATTAATATTTACTGAGCACCCACTGGCAACATGGCACTACTCAAGGCTCTTTGGGTAGGCAAATAAATATTTAGTCACGAGAGTGATTGCCACATCTTGCAGCAGTTAACCAGAAATAGCATATTTATCAGATCTGGAAAGAAAATAAGGGAAATAACTGGGATTAGATCATAAATCAGAAACAGAACCCAAAGCTCCTTTAAAAAAAAAAAAAAAGAAAGAAAGAAAGAAAAAAAACTCTTGGGTTTCATCTACATAATTTCATCTTTGGTTTCCTCTTTATCCCCTCCCCTCTAAATTCTCTTCTTCCTTCAAAGTTCACCTTTGGTTCTATCTCCCCTCAGTGCTATCCTTTTCCTGAAATCATCTTGCATTAAATAAATGCAAGATGTTGGAGGCAGCTAGGGGCTCAGTCGGTAGAATTCTGGGCTTATAATCATGGGAAATATCAGTTCAAAGCTGACTTCAGACACATACTAATTATGTGAATCTGGGGAAATCACTCAACCCTATTTGTCTTAATCCATTGGAGAAGGAAATGGGAAATCATTCCAATACCTTTGCCAAGAAAACCCCATGGACTATCCTGAGGTGCTGTGTTCAGAAGAGTTGGACATGACTGAGCAACTGAACAACATGCAAAATGGCTCTCTTCTATTTTCCTGTCTCCAAGTTCAACAAAGTACCTTCAGTTTAGTAGCTGCTTTGTAAATGTTTGCTAAATTTCACTGAAGAAAATTAATATCCAAACAGCCAAAGAGAAGGATTGAATTGACTTGTAGAGACCATTCATGAGAATGTAAGCTCCTTTCGACCAAGTAATTTCTCGTTCTGTATCCCTGTCAAATATCAAAACACCAGTTGTTATTCAGTCACGTCTGATTCTTCATGACCCATTTGGACTTTCTTGGCACAGATACTAGACTGATTTTCCATTTCCTTTCTCCAGATGAGGAAACTGAGACAGAAAACAAGGTTAAGTGATTCGCTCAGAATCACACAGCAAGTGTCTGAGGTCATATTTGACTTAGGAAGATGAGTCTTTCTGACTCTAGATCCACTCTGTTTGCCACCCAGCTGCCTAGCTGGCACATAGTAGGCACTTAATAAATGCTTTTCAGCTGACTGATCCCATGGAACAGGTCTGAGCCTCCCTAATAGGAGGGACTTTGAACCAACTTCTATGGGACCATGACTGAGGACCATGACTGAAGACTGAGAGGAAGTGGATCATTTTAGACCTTGAGCTATTGCCCTCCTTGGTCTTGGAACAGGAAGAGTTGATGACTTAGTAAATATTGAAGTGAACATCATCAATGTTCTCTTCCCTTTGGGCTGCTAATTATATCAAGCTTCTTTGTTTAAGTAAGGGGTCAAGGAGGAAAGAGTTAGCTAGTTCTACCCCACCAACCCTACTCCCATTCCTTTGTCACGTCCAAGACAGAAAAAGCACACATTCTGCCTAAGCAAGATGGAGCTTGGGTTTGGGGCTGCCTTTTGTGTTTGTTTTTTCCTGTTCCTGGGTGAATGAAAAATCCCTGCAATGGCAATGTCCAGTCTTGGAGGTGACCTCCAAGATGTCTAGAGGTCCTGATATTTTTTTTTCCAGAGTTGGCTGACAGCCCAGGGACAAGACTGCAGCACCTTCTCTGTAGCTCTTAGGGCACACAGTGCCAATGAGACCATGGGTCCAAACTGTTCTGACTTGTCAGAAGACATTGATTTTAAGGGAAACAGACAGAAACAAAAAAATATGTAAAATCTTAATCCAGTAGCCTCTGGGATATTCCATGAACTAGAACTGTACTTTCTCTGATGTGACCTCCTGGGCATCCTTTAAACACCCCCCCATAGTAAATCTTCTTTAATTTCTCTTAATTCCTTGTTAATCATTGACTATTTACTTTAGGCAATGAAGTAAAGCTGGGCAAGAGCTCAAGATCTGAGTTCAAATAATCTTCAGATACTAAATTGATGAAAGATCCCAATCAAGTCACTTAATCTCTGATTCAGTTCCCTCAACTATACAAAGGGGTTAAAAATAGGTTTTACTTCCCAGATTAAATGAGATAGAAACTGGCACATAATAAGTGCTATATAAATGTTAATTATCATCATCATCATCATCATCATCACCATTATCATTATTATTATATAGCATGCTCTGTATATATTTGTTTGCACATGGTCTCCTTCATTTGATTATAAGCTCCTTGAGGACAAGGACTGTCTGTTGCCTCTTTTTGTAACCCCAGGGCTTATCATAGTCCTTGGCACTTAATAAATGTTTATTGATTGAATGAATGATTAATCTGACTTCCTGAAAAATGCTTTATATTCTGTGAAGATTTAAATATTAGCCCCAGGGAGAGTGAAACTGTAGTTATAAATCATGTTACTAAATTCTATTTTAAATCTTTCTGTCAGCATACACTCTGAGTCTTTTGGATCCTTGAGTATTTTTTCCTTAAAAAGTAAATATCTGTCTCATACCTTATTTGCCTCATATATTGAGTAGCTTTTTATGCCTCTTCCCCACTTTGGGAAGACCTGGACATAGTCTAAAACCTAAGCCTTAAATGACTTTTCCTTGAGGTACCGAGGTAGGAGATTAATGAGCCAAAGAGTAAAGAAATGAAGGAACCTATTTCTCTTACTAAGTCCCTCAGGGTTGAAGCTAGACCAGACAAAATATGAGGTTCCAGAGTAGTGGAGGACAGAGAGGTATAGTGATGCTTCTTGGGCAGTTTCTTCATTAGAAAGATGAGCCACAAATAGTCATTCAAACTATCAAAATGAAATAAAAAGACAAAAAGAGAAGCCAGGTAGTGCCGCAAGTGGTGTATCCTGATTTTCAGTCTGGAAGACTCATTTTCCTAAGTTCAAATCTGACCTCAGACCCTGAGCAAGTCACTTGACCCAATTTGCCTCAGTTTCCTTATTTGTAAAATAAACTGGAGAAGGAAACTCTGCATATAGTAGGGAAATTATAAATGCTTATTGATGAACTAATAGATCGTGGCAGAAATTCGCTTTCAAATTAAACCTATAAACCTATAAAATTACAGGAGTCTGTAACCTTAAAAAGGAACATGATACTTGGATTTGCTATCATCGTTATATCTAATACTTGGAAACACTCAAAATAAAATAAGGATGGGGGAAGATACCAGCAACAAGGTCCCAGAGCAGAGGACTTTCAGGAATTAACCCACGGTCTTGACAAGTCAGCCAGATGAAGATGGATGGATAAAGGCAGGGTACCAAACCAGCTGCTATTTGACTGTGGGAAAATTCCAAGCCAGAGAAACATTTATAAGGACACTGTTGAGAAGCCCAGCAGCAAATAGATCAAGTTGGCAGGCAACCATCAGAATTGTGGTAGCTCAGATTCGGTTTCTTTTTTTTTTTCTTGTAAGTCAAAAGTATCATGCAGTCTATGAGGTGAGGACACTGAGCCATAAATAGGCAGGCTTTGCCCAAAACAAGAGAAGCTGCCAAGCCAAAGGCAGATTATGAATGGGACTGGTAGGGGAATTGGTTCAGGTCGTTCTGAAATTCACCCCATCATACAAGTAGCCTTCAGTAGTAACAACAACAGTCCAAAGTGTATATTATGGCCATCTGGATCTCTATGGAAGTAAGTATATAGATTCTACCCAAATACAGAAACTAGCTAAGTATTTGAAGTACAAATACACAATAGCTTCCTAGAGAGTCCATGACCAAATATAAAATCATTTTGGGGTGCTTTTAATGTCTTTCATAATCTAACTCATTCCCTTTTTAGTCTTCTTATACCTTACTTCCCTCCACATAGTCTATGATCCAATGGACTCTGCTCATGTCTACTCTGTGGTAAAGCCTTTCGAACTCCTATTGTTCCAATCAGCCAGTTGGATAAGTGTCCCTTGATCCTGACAAAGTGATATTGCTTTGGTCCACTTCCATTACAAAGGATAACTCCAGTGATACTGGCTTCCCTCTATTTCCTTGAATGTCTATTCTATCTTTTGACTGCATTTTACCAACTATTCCCCTAGAATTCCTTCAAAACTTATATCTTCTTCCTAGCTTCCTCAGCTTCTTTCAGAACCCTAGCTAAAAATCCTACTTTCTACAATTAGCCTTTCCTAAATCCCCATAATGCTAAGGCCTTCCCTCTAAGACTGTCTTGAATTTATCCTGTATATATCTTGTTTGTGTATATAGTCTCTCCCATTAAACTATTATTCCTTTCTATTGGGCTTATATCCCAAAGAAATTATAAAGGAGGAAAAGGGACCCACATGTGCAAAAGTATTTGGGGCAGCCCTTTCTGTACTGGTAAGGAACTGGAAACTGAGTGGACGCCCATCAGTTGGAGAATGACTAAATAAATTATAGTATATGAATGTTATGGAATATTATTGTTCTGTAAGAAACGACCAACAGGATGATTTCAGAAAGACCCGGAGAAACTTACATGAACTGATGCTGAGGGAAATGAGCAGAACCAGGAGATCATTATACACGGCAACAATGAGATTATGCAATGATCAACTCTGATGCACATGACTCTCTTCAACAATGAGATGATTCAGGACAGTTCCAATGATCTTGTGATGATGAGAGCCAGAGAGAGGACTATGGGACCTGAGGGTGGATCACAACATAGCATTTTCACTCTTGCATTTTTGTTGTTTGCTTGCATTTTTCTTTCTCATTTTTTTCTTTTTGATTTGATTTTTCTTGTGTAGCAAGATACTTGTATAAATATGTATGCATATATTGGATTTAACATATATTTTTACCATGCTTAACATAAAAAAATATTATTCCATTAAAGACAGGGTTTTTTTTTTTGTTTTGCTGAATGATATTTGTCTGAAATCCAGTTTCTTCCCCAGCACTTTTGGGAATGTGCAACTTTGTATTGTCATCAAGCAAGTAATCAGATGTTGCTAACATGCATCCAAAAAGCAAAATTTTCCCACGCTAGGCCTTTCAACTATACTCTAAAATCTTACAACACAATATCAATCAATCAATAAGCATTTAATTACCTACTATGTATCAGGTACTACACTAGGTGCTAGGAACACAAGTACAAAGTATGAAATAATCTCTACTTGTAGAGTATAATTATGATTTTTGGAGGAAAAAACAAGTATATGTAAAATATATGTGACATAAATATGAAGCGAATAAATACCAATATTTTCATAAAATAATTAAATGCAAGGTAGTTTAGGGAACAATAGGAAAGACATAATGTAGAAAGTGGTGCTTGAGCTGAATTTAAAAGGAAAAGAGGAAATCTTTGGAACGTACAAAACAACATAACAAACACTTGGTAAGGACTGTTGAGCCAAGTATAAAGCTTTGATCTAATCACTGAAGGAAATATTCATTTTAAATCAAGACATAATTCTTGACCTCAAGGGGCTACCTGACAGTAACATAGATAGCTACAATAACATAATTGTCCTCCAAAATTTCATCATGCTTTCCTACCTCCATCTCTTTGTCTAGGCTATTATTTATATTTGGAATATTCAAGTCCCCTCTTGTCCTCTCTCAAATCCCTACTCATCTTTTAAAATTCAACTGAAATACCGCTACCTTGCTATAAGGAAATAAAAATTGGAATCAATACTCTGTTAATCCAGTATTGTTGCCTTTCCATGATTGTGATCAACTACATTCATTTTTATTAAATATTTGAAAGTCTACGAAGAATTAAGAGCAAAGCAGAAAAAATAAGTTTTAAGCTGAGAGAAATCTGAGATAGGAAATGAAGAGGAGTGATAAAATTTAGAAACATGGAAAGAACTGAACTACTTCTTTAAACAAGTGAAAACTGCTCTGGTAAAAATGTCTGGACAATTCATTGTCATTTCTTTATAAAACTGGCTGAAAGATGTAAATACTGAATAATGAAGCCCTGAGGAGATCAATGAAAATGGACCTATGATGAAGCTTTATTAATAGAAGGTCAGACAAGCTTGATGCAATCCCTTATTTAAAAGAGTATAGTTCAGATTCTTCCCCATCTGTAATACTTATCTTCCTTAACTTCTTCATAATGAACCCCTAGGTTCCTATAAAGCTTACCTCAAGGGCCATATCCCACAAAAAAACCTTTCCTAATTCCCTATTTTTAGCATTCTCTCACTTTTGAAATTATTGGTGTTTACTTATTTGTGCAATATATTCATTCAGTTGAACATAAACTCTTTGAAGGCAGGACTTATTTTATTTTTGTCTTTAAACCCCTGGCACTTAACACAGTACCTTGCATATGATAGACATTTAATAAATGTATGTCAAATTCAATTAAAACAAGTTAATGTTCAGTCTTTCTATAACATGTGTTTGTTTTTTTTTTTTTTTGCTGAGAACTGAGATATATTTTTAATGTAGAAGTAGAGTAGAAGAGGGAGAGAAATTTTTCTTCAGCCATTCTCAGGCATTTTTTTTGGAAAAAACCAATCACAAAACACATTAACCCCTACCATCACAGGCCCCCTGGGACTTCTGGAGAAGACCTAATTAAGAAATTATATATTTTATTATCAATTCATCTCGATTCATACTGATATAAATATCAGTATCATTTTCCACATTGTATCCCTGAAAGTTATTTTTAACCGATTTTGCCTTTACCCCATTTTGCAGATGAAGAAATAATTTCTCCTTAAGTGAGGCAAGAAGTGGAAGCTAAAAAGTGTTGGAGTTAGGCCTGTACACAGCTTAAAAGTTATCAGATCTTCTTGTAATGCACTTTGAAAAAAAATTGGTGAGATATAGGAGCCAAATGTCTGTAAATATCATTTCCAAGAACAGAATGAATGGGATTTTAGGCTGAACCACTGAAAATAAGATGAAAACCAAGAAGGGTTACAATTCATTTTCAAATTAAAATCAGGAAAGATAGCAATCACTGGTATGATAAAGCTTAGCAAGAGGAATTTAAAAATAAACTCCATATATGTTTCTTTTTAGTTTTTAATCTGAAAAGACTAGTCAAATGTGACAAACTATAAATAAAAATATTATTTTTAACTGTTTAGAATATCTTTATCCAAGTCATGTATATTGGGTTTTGACCTGTAAATTACTACAGATAAAAAGGAAAAAAAGCATTGCTGTAAATATAAAACCACAATCTTAAACAAATAGGAGCTTAACCAAAGTATATCTGAGTGGGCAATTTCAAAGCCATAAAAAGATTGCATATAATATTTGATAATGATGTACATAAATACCAGTAACTACACATATAGAAGATTAATGTTTTCATGTGCTCCTGTATATTGCAAACACTAATATGCATACAAAAAACATAAAAGTCACTGAATGTATCCTTTTCTCCACATTTAAATAGTTATTTATAATTACAGGATTCATTTCAATGCAAGCAATTGCTTATGTTATCTTAAAATAAATCAGTCAGGTATATCCCTCCTTATTATTTTGTGATATAGAATATAAAAGCCAAAAATATTAAATAAAGCAATCATAGTAGTACTCAAGAGAAAGCTCATGAAGCCTCTGGAAATTTTTGAAAAGATAATACAGCACCAATTTTAATAATTTGTTAACCCCCTTTAAATCTATACGGAGATGTAGGATTATATATCTTACAATGCAAATGAATTGGAAAAGGTTTCAATGAATGGTAATTTCATCTCTGTGATGGGTATATTATTTACCCAAGACCAAAAACCATTCAAGTGGTAACACTTTCCTATCAGGAAAAGATAAAAGAAAACCATTCTTACAAAGATATAAACAGTATCTAACAGAAAAAAAGGAAATATTCTTCAATTGCACAAAAGATGATGGGATTAGGAAGCTAGATAAAAAAAATGTCAGAATAAATACAAGAGGTACATGTTGGTAGAAGAGAATCTGAATGATAGAAAAAAAAACTGTTAGTATTTCATTACTTCTTCCTTAATGCAACATTAAGTGCTGCTTTTCAATTTATATATGATCATATGAGCATGTAAGAACTCCTATCTGTATGAAAAAGTGATTACCACACCGGTGAGTGTAATTAGAGGCAAACAATCAAGAAGAATGAAAAGAACAACCCGTTTCTCCATGCTGTCATATGCCATTTCCTTCCACCTTCTCAAATCCTACAAAACTCTCATCCCATTGTTATCCTAACCCAGTGATCTGATGGCGTGATATACTGAGGTCCTTTATATTCATCAGGAACCTGATGGATGAGCAATAAGAATAGATAGCTGGGAGTGGGGGACTCCAAATTAAAATCCTAAGAGTGGTGAGTTAGCCCAGAGATTCATTTTTTTTGCTGTCACCCTCTTGATACCCTCTTCTTTTGTTCCACGACTATTAATTTTGGAATCATTAGTGATGTAATTTGTTCCCCAAATTGCAATTATTTTAATTATTCATTTGTGTAACTTTGTGTGTGTGTTTTTCATTTAGAGTAAGGAAGAGTTTGAACAGAGTTCTCAAAAATGAAGAGGTACCATTACTGCACTAAGTGGTCTCTTTGTCCAAGATAGCATATTTTAAGATAGATTTCAGGTCTTTGAGTAGAATTTAGCTATGATGAAAGAGTGTGTATATGGAGGGGGTGGAGTGTGGAGGAATTAAAGATAGAATATACAGGAACACAGGTGAAAGATGCATTTTGTTCTCTGAAGAATAGATATCCTATGCATAGAAACAATACATATAGAGGATTTACCTTACCCATAGCAAATTCTGACATTAAAATAACACTTGGTCAGAACAAAGCAGAGTATGGCTTTTAAGTTTAGCTGTTGTTTCCCTGCAAAATACTAGGAGCAGTGAAAGAATTTACAGAGGTAGTTATACTGTAGGGAAGAAAGATATACTGGTAAACCTCCTTTTGGTTTTATGATATGCAGTCTCTATTTTTGTGGTCCTCTCCCCATTTAAGAGGAAGGTAGGAGCATAGTGGATAAAGAATTAGGCTCATCTTCCTGAGTTCAGATCTGGTTTCAGACACTTATTAGCTGTGTGACCCTATTTGCAAGTGACCACTCTGTCTGTTTCAATTTTCCTCATCTGTAAAACGAAGTGGAGAAGGAAACGACAGTAAATTTGCCAAGAAAATCCCAAATAGTGTCACAAAGAGTTGGGCACAACTGAAATGATTCTACAACAATAAATACATTTAAGAGTGGTCTGTCATGGTATTTGAGTTTGCATTGGACTAACTTGTATTAAGAAGTCATATTTTTTTCATGACCAATTTCATTTCTGTAATCAAGCAAATGAAAGCCAATGTATTTAGAAACAAAGACTAACACTTGGATCCAATGCTCATGTATAATGGAAAGAATACAAATCTTGCAGCTGGGAGACCAGGATTCTAGTCCTGACAGTCCCTAAATTTGTAGGTAATCTTGGATAAGTCTGTTAAATATCACTGCGTCTCAACTGTAGAATGAAAGATTAGACTAAATGAGTTGAACTATATAAATGATGAATTGTCTAAATAAAATATATGATGATTGCACTAGATGGCCTTATCTCGTGATAAATATCATTAGAGAAAGATTTGGAGAGGATGCTGAGCTTACCACATGGGAAGAGTAAGAGATCACTGACAGTCTATGTCCTGCCTTAGGATCCACTTAAGGAGCACAAATCTAGAGGAAGCTATTAGGTGAACCTCAACAGATGACTGGGAGGAGGACATAGGAGAAGGAGAGTCATAGGGTGAGGGGAAGGTGGATATCTTTACCACCAGGAGGAATATCTATATAAATGTGATTCTGGCTTTGATGAAGTCATTGACAACTCAGTGCAAGGTGGAATTGGGATATTGCTTGATCTCTGTTATTTCCCCACCTTCACCCCAAAGATCAATGTTTTTCTTGGTGCAAATACTTAAGGAGATTATAAGATTTATAGCTGGAAAGGACCTTACCCACCTCATTTTACAGCTGAGGAAACAAAGGTTTGGAGAGCTGAAGTCACTTGTCTAATGTCATACAGCTAGCCAAGGGTACAACAGGTTCAAACCCAGATACTTTGGCTTCAAGTCAAATGTTTTTCCTTGATACCAAAGGGAAATGAAGTACAGTTGATGGCATGCTATCCCTCATGCAATTCAGTCACAGTTCTCGATAAATTAATAAGAATGTTCTGCTACTATAGGTTGCCACTTCTGAGAGTTTTAATGAGCATGACTCATAGAAAAGAGCTTCTGAATCTTTGTTATGGAACTGTCAATCCTTACTTTAAAAGGTCTCTAATCCATCCCTTCCTCTTCACTCCCCTTGCCATCACCATTATTGATAGCCTCATCACATCATGGTTGCAGCATGTACAATGGCCTCCTACTTGTTTTCTCCAGCTTTAATCATCCGGCACATCTTGTCCAGATTATTCTTCCTAAAATATGAATTCGGTCACATTATTCAACCATTCTTTAAAACCTTTAAAATTTTCCAATTGCAGGAGTTTCCAATCTGTTGACTACCATTCATCAGAGGGCCTACCGATTCATTGCAAGAAGCCCACCGACTCATATGGGTACCAGCCATCTCACTAAATGGCTCAGAACAATAAATAAATAAAATATATTCTACTTTCTGTAGAATGAGTGTTGCCTTACATATACCCACACTACTGGTTTTTAAAGGGCTATACTTTAAGTTAACAAGAATTTATTAAGCATCTGCTCTGTATCAGGCATTGTACTCAGTGCTGAGACTACAAAGAATGGTAAAAGGTATTCTGCTCCCAAGGAGCTCACAGTTTAGTGGGATAGATAACCTTCAGTTGTGTATAACTATGATATAAACTGAGGATGATCAACAGGGAGAAGACACTAGCATAAAAAGCCTTCTGAATTTTAGTTGAGATTTGAATAAAAACAAGAAAAATTTGGAAAATTAGGAATTAGAAATGAGGAGGAACAGAGTTCTAGGTGTGGATGACAGCCAATGAAAATGTCTGCAGTTAGAAGGAGGAGTGTCTAGATCCAGGAACAGTAAGGAAGCCATTCAGCTAGTGATTAATAAAGTAAAATTTATTTAAATTCATAATCATTACCAAACTAACTTTTTGACTTTGTATATTTTATGAATCAATTGTTATTAATGATTCAAATTGATATAAGGAGGTTTCAAAATCCATAGCTGGGGAGCTATAATCTCTGGGCTCAAGTAATTTTGCCCATCCTGAAGCTTGGAATGGGGGGGAAAGAAGAGGAAAGAAAATCTCTTAAACAAAATTATCTCTAGAGTTTTTCCAATAGGATCCTTTCTAGAAATATATGCAATGGATTAAGCTGGTCAGGTATAGGACATTTCTTCCACCACATCAGGGGTATTTCCAATCATTATTATCTCTATCTGGCCACTGGACCCAGATGGCTCTGGAGGGAAAAGTGAGCCTGGTGACCTTGCCCAGCCCTCACTGACTTAAATCCAATTCACTTGCATGTAATGGCATCCCCTCCCTGATATCTTGGTCTTCTTGAAGAATGAAAGGCAAAGAACAACAATAATAATCTCCTCTTCCATAAAAGAAAACATGAAAGACTCAAACACATATGGACATGATACATAACTATCACACATTATATTCTCATCCATTATTGATACTTAAAATATGAAGCATTATGTGAGTATACTGAACAGTTATTTCACCTTCATCCAAACGCTGTATTGGCCAAACAACTCCCTCAAGTCTGCTATCTTCTGGCAAGACAGGGCCTGGATTGCACTTAACCTCCTAGCAGCTATCATTTCATCCAATAAGTTACTTGGCAAATCACCCTATGAGAAGCCATGAGCATCCAGATCCAAGCTTCCAATCTCTTGAATTATGAGGTGCTACCAAGGCTGGACCTAGCCATCTCAGGATCTCTCCTTGGTCACCTGTGCTTTCAGAAAGACACCTAGGGGGAGAAACAGGAGAGGAGAGAGGATCTCTCTTTTTAAGACTCTTAAATCTAGGAATATCTTTTTTACTCAAACTTGTTTCTCACTATTCCCCAACAAAACTCAGCTAATCCATCAGCTTCTATAACTTCACACCTCTCAAGCAGGGCATATTAATAGCTGACAAATATATACATCATATATATATACATATATATATGTATATATATATATACATGTATATATTTTTTTAAATTTTTGAAGCATTTTTCATTATCCCTTTATTCAATCTTCCCAAGAATTCTTTGAGGTAACTACTACAGGTCTTGTAGACCTAATTACAGATGAGAAAACCAAAAATCAGGTGCAATTACTTCTCACTGGCATAGTAAAGGAATAGATATTGCTGACACAGTGGCCCTATAGTCAGGAGGATCTGAGTTCAAATTTACTTAGCCTCAGACACTTAATAGTGTGATCTAGGACAAGTCACTTAATCCTGTTTGCCTCAGTTTCCATATCTGTAAAATGAGCTAGAGAGAAAAAAATGGCAAACTACTCCTATATCTTTGTCAAGAAAATCCCAGGTGGGTGTAATGTTCTGTTGTCTCCAGAAACTGCCGATTGTTCTCTGGGAGGAGATCTGCTGTCTCAACTCAATCTCCCGACTGCCAACTCCGACCTAGAGTAGAGACTTTTCCTCCTCCAGAGAGCCGCCTTCTTTTATCCTCCCTTGACAGTGTCCACAACGTGGGGCAAGGACTTTTGCTTATCCTGACAAGGACTTATTCTGAGCTATTCAGAGGAGCTAGCCTGGAACTTCGCATTTTGGCGCCCAAACAGGGACAGACAGGAATCATCTGATCTCAGTGGGAAAGCTGCAGATCCAGATCTCAGTGGAAGAACCAGATCTCAGTGGAAAAGTCTCTCTGACCCAGAAGCGTGAGTAACAAGGAAACTTTGTTAAACTTTGTTAAAGAGCTAAAGTAGAATTTCAGTGAAATGGGGCAAATGCCTTCTGTTCAAGGAAAATGTTTAGAGAGCATTATCAAGGTTATGAAAAGCCAAGGATTGATTATAATTTTGGAGGAGATTACTGAACTTTTAAAAACTGTGCAGGTCATATGTCCTTGTTTTTCTCTGGAAGAAGAATTGGATCTAGATGAATGGGAATTAGTAGGAAAGCAATTAGGTGAACACTACAATTCCAAACCAAACTCAATTTCCAAAGATATACTTCATACCTACAATTTAATCCAAATGGCTTTAAAAATTGTTATTCTAAAGGAAAGGAAGAGAAGAAGGAGCAAAAAGGGGATGTATCAACTAAACTAGGTGAAAAGGATGAATCAGATAACAATGAAGTTGAGTACAATTCTGAGCAACAGGAGCATTTCCCATCTCCTCCCTCAATTAACCCTTCAGGGGTGGAACAAGAAGGAGGAGGGGAAGAGGCAGAAATACAAACAGAATCGCCTGTGAAGCAGCCTATGACAAGATTAGAAAAAGCATTGGTTAAAGCTAAGAGAGAAGGACAGGATATAAGTTATTTTATACATACATATCCTGTGATTGGAGGTATTGACTCTGTAGGTCAAAAAAGGAGAACATATGCACCTTTAGATTTGAATAAAATTAAAGATTTGAAAAAAGATTGTACCCTTTATGGGGCTACATCAGCTTATGCTAAAATGTTACTAGATGGTTTGTCTTATGAATTCCTAACCCTGAATGACTGGAAACCCATAGCAAGGATATGTCTAGAACCTGGACAAAATTTGTTATGGCTTGTGGAGTTTCATGAATTATGTAAAATGCAAGTCAGATGCAATTTGGAAATAGGAGTTAACACACAATTCACTTTTGAGCACTTAGCTGGTGAAGGTATGTATGGAGAGAATTCAGAACAGATTAATTCTACCATGACAGTGTATGAGCAAATTGCTAAGGCTGCAATAAAAGCTTAGGGTTCCCTCCCTGGACAGAAAGATCGGGGAGAGGCTTTCACTAAAATAGAGGTCCCAATGAACCTTTTGCAGATTTTGTGGGACATTTGCAAATTGCTGTCAAAAGAACTATTGGAGAAAATGCAGCTACAGAAATAATGACCAGACATCTGGCTAAGGAAAATGCCAATGAGATTTGCAAAAGAATTATATGGGGATTAGACAAAGATGCTCCTTTAGAGGAGATCATAAGACGATTTGCCATAGTGGGAACAAATGCTTTTTATACCCGGACTATGATGAACATGGAAAGACAGGGTCCCTCTTGGCAAAGGACGTCTAGAGAAACTCGGCGATGTTTCCAATGTGGAAAAATTGGACATCTAAAAGCTCAGTGTAAATATGGAGATAGAGTGAGAAGACAGGGTGAGAGAAGACCTAAAACCCCATGTCCAAAATGCAACAGAGGACTCCATTGGGCATCAGAGTGTAGAATAATTCAGGAAACAGGATGAGGGGCCCAGGCCCAAGGCCTCAGGCAAAAAAGACTTGGGGCATGATGGCAGCTGATGTTACACCCAAAGAGCCTTTAGAAGGTCAGGACTCTGATTTGATCAACCAGCAGAAAAGAAATCACGTGGAAGAAAGGGATTACCTGATAAGTCAGTCAAAAGGCAATCAGATTGCAAAAATGGATTACACTTGGGGAGAATACAGGCCTTTTAAACCAACAGGGCTGTACCCAGTGCAAGCAACTCCAATGTAATTGCCAGATGATGAAAAGAGATTTAGAAAGTGGTAAATAGAAGGAAATTAGATAGGTTAACTGCCTGGGAGAAAGGATTTGCTTGTATTTTAACAGACAGAAGGAAACATATGGAGAAGGAAACAGATAGGTGGCAACAAGACAGAAAAAGAGAAAAACCTCAAAACAAAGGAGAAAATATAAGAAACATCTGACACTGAAAGAGCATGGCTAATAAGAAGATTGTTAAAGAATATTAAAACAAGCAGGAATCATTGGATTTCCTAACACAAGACGAGACTGATGGACAATGGACTTATGGACATTTATAAATTCTCAATTTATGATTATTTGATCATGTTATTTGTTACATACTTCTAGCATGTGTTATGTTACTATGTTACTATGTTACTATGTGTTTACGTAACCTATGTAATTATGTGTAATACCTCCCATATTGATGGATTTATGTTTCAAGGTCATGACCACCGTATGTTCTAAGTCAAAAGAAAGGGGGAGATGTTAGGTTGTTATTAAGTACTAATGAGATAATGAGATATTAGGTTCTTACTAGTTGCTAAGTTGGTACTTAATAATTCTCTAGTTCTGGACTTGGGGGGAGTTTTACCTCTTTGAACTCCTGGGGAGGAGCTTGCATGCTTAGGAGGAGCAAGTTCATTGGTTGAAATATTTTTTCCCAGAAGCCTCTGAGTTATTCCATGCCCATTCTCTGGGAGGATAAAGGAGGCAACATTGAGCAAGGGAGGAGTCTCTACTCTAGGTCAGAGTTGGTGGCAGAGAGATTAAGTTGAGACAGCAGATCTCCTCCCAGAGAGCAATCGGCAGTCTCTGGAGACAACAGAACATTACAGGTGGGGTCATGAGGAGTTGGACATGACAGAACATAGTAAGTCTATTTACTACTGGTAGCAAGTGTCAGAGACAGGATTCAAAACTCAATCTCTCTTGACTCTAGATCCAATGCCCTTTCTTTTTCATAAAGTATTCCAAACCTTGGTTCACATGCTGTTATCCCACTTTGAATACACTTCCCTTTCTCCTTCCATTTCAAGTCCAGCTCACTCAGGAGTGTCCATACTTTTTCCAGCCCATACTTCCAGCCTTTTTCTCTGATCTCCAATGTGACACACATTTTGACATTTGGTAACTCACTGCCTGGTGCTTCCAGGTAACTATTTTATACATATCTGATCTTGTCTTAATAATCAGATTATAAGCTTCTAGAAGGCAAGGATCGTGTGGGATATTTAGTTTCCTCATTCCTCCATTGCCTAGACCAGTGCTATAACATAATAAGCATTCAATAAATACATCTTAAATGAATGAATAAAAAAGTGAATGATCCTGGCTTTGTGGTTAATAAATTCTACCTGGAAATTAACTCATCCTCTGTGAAAATGAGAAGTTGTATGACCATATTAGGGTTTTTCTCAGTACTGCTCTAAATCCTGTAGATGATGAGTCATGATATTAAAGCTAAGACAACACTCAGATTCCAGATTCAGATGAAAATGGTTTTGATTTCTCAGAGTTGAAGGCAATTTTAAAAGAAGGTGGGTGAGCATAAGAACAACAGATATATGTGTGATGGACATAAATAGGCAAGTTACCAGTGATAACTTGCACACAGGAAATGATCTAAAAAGTAACACCTAGGAAATAGGATTTTAAAATGGGAGGTAAACCAGTCATATAGTGAGAATGAGGGATGAAAGATGGATATACGAAAGGCTATTCTGGTATGCATATAATGTGGGGGGGGAAAACCTAGAAGAAGGCTCCTAGAATGTTAGTCAGACAAAATTTGATGGATTTATGAGAAGATATGGAGGAAAATTTTAAAAAATGAGGAGGTATGGATGTGTTCCTACTTTACTATGGAAAGGAAGATTCATATCAATGACTTTACCATTCTATTTAATCAGTATTTCTCAAATTGTGGCCCAAGGCTTGCTAGAAATTTCCAAGACCCTTTTAGTAGCTGATGAGATCTGTGATGTTATTTGTCTATTAATATGCTCTTCCCTTTTCCAACTACATATCTGTGTGAGGCCAGATTTCCTCCATGTATTTCATTCAAAATAATGTATCATGCCAGATTGAATACAGAAACAGATATGGGAAAGAGATTTGCAAAAATATGTAAAACACTATCATTCTTGTCACTAATTTTTTACTTTAGAAAATATCATTATTTTCATAAACATATGCTATTTGTGTTAACATACAATGGATTTCTTTTTATTGTTTTAAAATAAAATATTTTTATTTTTTATTTCTAATAGAATATCAATAGATATAAGAATAATAGTTAACATTTACATGGTGCTTACCATGTGCTCGGTATTACACGAAATGACTTAAAATTGTTAACTCAATTGATCTTTACAACAAGTATGGTAGGCGAAACCTCTCCAAGATGAGGAAACTGAGCAAACAGAGATAGTGACTTTCCCAGAATCCTAGAACTAGTAAGTAATCTGAGGTTGGATTTGAACTTGGATCTGTCTCCCTTCTGGAGGGCACTCTACTCTGCCACCTAGTTGGCCTCATAAACATCCACAAGCCTCATAAAAGTTCAATAACTTTAAGAGGGTAAAGGAGGTCCTGAGGCTAAAAAGTCAGAGAACTATAACTATAAGACAAAAATATTGTACTATTGATGATTCCTTATCTCTCTCATAATCTTTCCTTCTCCCTTAACAAAACAAGCAAACAAATATTTTTTGGCTGGCTAATGATATGAAACACTTAATGTTGGAATGCTGCAGTTACTAACACAAATGCTACTTACTGGAAAGATTTAAGCCTTCTAAATGCCATACTTCTACTGTCTTATTTAGGAGTTTTAGGAGTTTCATATCAACTTAGTCTTAAGACTATTAATAGTATTTATTGTTCCTATAAAATATTTGAGAAGATAAGAAACTTTTCTATTTAGAAATTATTGGATCTCTCTTATTTTTTCTTGGAATAAACCTTTAATATAATAATGACATCAGTTGATTATAGAATGTTTACAATTATTTCCTAGAGCAAATAGCCTTTGGTTTATGATTAAAACATTATTTCTGAGATAAATCTTTCTCCTGTCTTTCTTAAAATTCTGTTTCAACCAAACTAGTCTACAATATGGTCCTTGCCACTCCTAAAATTATTTATTTTGAAAAATTTACTCCTATGCTTACATGTTGATAACCACACATATTTCCCTGCGTAACCTTCCTTCCTACCACAATGGAATATAAGCTCTTTGAGGGAAAGGATCATTTTGTTTAGTCTTTTCCCCTACCTGCATTTAGAGAAACTATGCTGAATTGAACTGAACCAAACTAAAATGAATGGGGGGAAAGCAAAAAGAAACAGCCCCTTGCCACCTTATTTTCAATATTATCCATCCAATGCTATTTACTAGGATGTTTTCTAACAACCTTGTGAACATTTCAGCCAATGCTCAGCATCAAGATATATTTTCTGGCAATAACTTTGAGAATATGCTACACCTGTGTTCCCAAATCAACTTTGGAAACTCAATGTTCTTTAAAATATAGACTTATTTTACTAAATTAGTATATGAAATCTGGCCATCTGCCTGATCACCTTTCATAGCCATGACTGTTGAGTGGGTTCACATAGTTCCAAGATCTGAATTCTACAATGCCAATGGATTGGCCTTTGATTTGGAATTAGTCCTCTTGTGTTGTATCTACATTACCAAGGAGAAGAAAATGGTGAAAACTTCAAGTACAACGATAGATGCACAATGAAATCAAATGGCAAATACTTCATCATAGGAGCATAGATTTAGACCTGGAAGACACCTCAGAACCACCAAGTGTAATATCTTCATTTGACACGTCAGGAAATTACAGAACAGAGAGGTTAAATGATTTGTCCAGCCTCATACCATTAGTAAATAGATGAGGCATTAGATGAGAATTAACTCTTCCTGTTGGTTCAGTGCTGGTTCAAATCAGGTCTCAGACACATACTATGACCTTGTGCAATCAATCCACTTCATCTGTTTGTTTGCCCCAGTTTTCCTGTCTATAAAATGAGCTGGAGAAGGAAATGGCAAACCATGTCAGTATCTTTGCCAAGAAAACTCCAAATAGGGTTAAAAGGAGTCAACCATGACCAAACAACTTCCTGTCTTCCATTCCCTATATACTACTTCCTAGTTCTTCCATAACCTCTGATAATGTTTTTATCGTTGATCAGGAAAAAAAAGGCATAAGAAAGTTGTTTATAACATTTTCAGAAAAGGTTGCCCATACTTAGGAGGACGTGAATTGTTATTGAAACAACCTTGATAGCTTTATAAAGCTGGTTCCACAAAAATAGGCTTCAATTCAATAAAGATGAATTTATAGGAGTGCATTTAAGGATTAAAAAATAAAAGTCCAACACCTCAAATTCAGAATTGAGAAAGAGTGACTAGAATAGAATAGAATTTCAATAGAATAATTGAAAAAAACCTGGCCATCATATTTGTCTGCAAGGTGAATATGATTCATCATCATCAATAATTGCAAATAGTTCTTGAGTACAGAACAAGTATAAGGCATTATGCTTGGCGCAGAGATACAAGAAGACATGAGATGTCAAATGGAGTCCTTGAGCTGGAAATTCTTACCATCTAACAGCAAGAATGATGATGATACTGCCTTATATGGAAGTAATTATGTATTAGATCATGTTTATATATAAGTTCATATAAAATGCTTCTGGGGAGCATCTAAATATAAAGTATCATCGTAGACTATTCCCTTATATTTGAATAACATTTGGGGTTTTGTAGTTTTGCATGTAATTGGATAATCAAAATATCTTTGGGACATAGGAAAGAAACAAGCATTTATTAAGCACCTATTGTATGAAACACTTTATAAATATTATCTCACACTATCCCTGGTAGGTAGATGCTAAATTTATTCCCATTTTGTAGTAAAAGGAGCTGCTTCAGGGAGAGGTTAATTGATTTACCCAGGGTCATATAACTAATACATGCCTAAAGTGTAAATGAATTCAGGTCTTCTTGATTCCAGTCTTAGCCACTGTACTCCCCAGCTGTACACAAGAAAAGCATTATTATCTCTTTTAAAAAAAACTGGACCTGTGATTTCATTATTTAAGGAACTTTGGTATGGAAAGGCCCTCTTAGCAGTGACTGTTCTGACACTGAGAGAGTTGCCTAGGTTTATACACCCAGAGCTAGACAACCAACGTGTCAGACTTGGGACTTGACCCTTGATCTTCCTAGAGCTAATATTTATGTAGTACTTTAAAGTTTTCAAAATGCTTTAGAAATATTTGACTTAATCCTCACAACAGTTGGGAAGTAGATAGTTTTATTTTGCCCATTTTCCCATGGCCATAGAGCTAAGAGGTGATTGAGACAAGCTTCCCTGACTCCAATGTTAGTTCTCTATACACTAAGCCACACTGCCTCTTCTAAAAATATATTTATTTTACTTTTAACTTATGAAATGAAACATGAAAAAAGCCTAACGCTTTTTCTAGAGGTCAAATCCTCCTGAGTCCTAATCAGATAGTTCCTTAGTGAAGGAGAGGGTGCTTCAATCCCTTGGGATCAGCAGTGATCCTCCGTGTTAAACCTGGATCATCCTCATCTCATAGTGTCTCTGGTATCCTTTAAGTTCAAGTATCACCTCCTATAGGAAGCCCTTTCTGATTCTCAAAGTTGTGAATGCCTTTTGTATATTTTTGTCCCTTAATTTCCCATATCATATACATAGTGATACCCATCTGCCAATGGATTGTAAGTCACTGAGAGGAGATCCTTTAATATCTGTATGGCCAGCATCAATCACAGTATCTGACATAGCAAAGATACATAAAACACTGACTGAAAAAATGCATGAATAAGTCACGGGAGTGAGTGAGGTCTCCCAGGCAGAGCTTGTCAAGTGAAAAAAAGCAGAAGATTTTTGGCTATACCAAAATTTGAAGAAAAAAGTAGAAAGTATTGCCACTGAGAAAAAAATCTAATATTAGGATTAAAAAATAAATAAATATTGCTTGCAAAGATTGGAAAAAATTTTCTATGATTTTCTGCCCATCAGAGTATTAATTAGTCATTACGACAATGCTGTGCCAAGATCTTATCATTATATATGAAAACAAATATGGAGGTATTAGAAAAAGTTCAAATAAAGTAATTTCTAAAAATTTGGAGGACTGGGAACTAGGTCCTATTACTTGGTTCTTTATTAATTGATTGATTAATTAATATTAAACTTTATTAATTGGGGATTTTTAGATAATAAAAACTAAAAAAGGTGCTTTACTTTATGCTAGTAGAAAGGGATTTTATAAGGAGTAAACTAATTGATATTATTCTCTATAGACATGTAAGACTTAAAAAGAAGAAATACTTTACTCTGGCATAGTACAAAACAGTAGAAGCCATGCCGTGTATTGATTGGAAAAAACATGGAGTCAGATTTCAAAAAAATCTGGTCTTGAGTCTGGAATTTAAAGCTTTGTGAACTTGTATTAGTCACTTGAACGCTGGTTTGAGTCAAAGTTTCCTCATCTGTAAAATAGGGATAATAGTCCTTGAACTACCTATTTCATGTGTTTGTGAAGAACTGAAATTGGGATTTTCTAGTGTAGGAAAGTGCTCAGTGAGGAAAACCCCTCCACCACTGTAGATTGACTCCTTTTCTGAAGCTTGTCAGTCATTCAGCAAGTATTTATTAAGCACCTACTGTGCTTCTATGACTGTCCATTGGTTGACTGAGGACTAAGTTCAGGGTCATTACCAGGTTGATCATAGAATGATATCTTCTTTCCTCTGTCCCTTCCTCCCTCCCTCTCTCCTTTTCTTCTTTCTTTCTTCCTTCCTCCCTCACTCTCTCCCTTCCTTCCTTCTCCCTCCCTTCCTTCCTTCTCCCCTTCCTTCTCCCTCCCTCCTTCCCTTCCTTCCTTCTCCCTCCTCCTTCCCTTCCTTCCATCTTTCCTCCCTTCTTTCCATCTTTCCTTCCATTCTTCCTTCCTCCATTTCTTTTTCTTCCTCCCTTTCCTTCTTTCTTCTTCCTCCCTTTCCTTCTTTCTTTCTTCCTCCCTTTTCTTTTTCTTTCTTTCTTTCTTTCTTTCTTTCTTCCTTCCTTCCTTCCTTCCTTCCTTCCTTCCTTCCTTCCTTCCTTCCTTCCTTCCTTCTCCCTCCCTCCCTCCCTCCCTCCCTCCCTCTCTCTCTCTCTCTCTCTCTCTCTCTCTCACTCTCTCTCTCTCTCTCTCTCTCTCCCTCCCTCTCTCCCTCTCTCTCTCTCTCTCTCTCTCTCTCTCTCTCTCTTCTCTCTCTCTCTCTCTCTCTCTCTCTCTCTCTCTCTCTTTCTTCCTTCCTTCCTTCCTTCCTTCCTTCCATCCTTCCTTCCTTCATTTCTTTCTCCCTTTCTGTCTTTCTCCCTTCTTTTTCTTTCTTTTTTTCTTCCTTCCTTCCTTTCTTTCTTTCTTTCTTTCTTCCTTCCTTCCTTCCTTCCTTCCTTCCTTCCTTCCTTCCTTCCTTCCTTCTTCCTTCCTTCCTTCCTTCCTTCCTTCCTTTCTTTCTTTCTTCTTCTTTCTCTTCTTTCTTTCTTTCTTTCTTTCTTTCTTTCTTTCTTTCTTTCTTTCTTTCTTTCTTTCTCTCTTCCTTCCTCCCCTCCCTCCCTCCCTTCTTTCTTTCTTTCTTTCTTTCTTTCTTTCTTTCTTTCTTTCTTTCTTTCTTTCTTTCTTTCTTTCTTTCTTTCTTTCTTTCTTTCTTCTTCTTTCTTTCTTTCTTTCTTTCTTCTTCTTCCTTCCTTCCTTCCTTCCTTCCTTCCTTCCTTCTTCTTTCCTTCCTTTCTTCCTTCCTTCCTTCCTTCCTCCCTCCCTCTCTCCTTACATCTCTTCTACCTTCTTTTTTTCATTTCTTTTCTTCCTACTTTCTTTCTTCCTTTCTCCTTTCTTTTTCCTTCCTCTAGTCCTTCCTCTTTTTATCATTCCTTCCTCTTTCTTTTTCTTTCTCTCTTTTTTCTTCCTTCCTTGTTTCTTTTTTTTTTTCTTTTTTTTTTTTTTTTTTTTGTCTCTTAAGCTAAGATAACTCTCAGAGACATACAGGTGGGGTGTAACCAATGGTAGGGGAGAAACTACCATATCAAGGGGAAAGACTATACATGTCAGGAACTTAAATTTCTTTGAAATTAAAGCTATTTGGTATGTTTCAGAAAGGCCTGGAGAGACTTACATGAATGGATGCTAAGTGAAGTGAGTAGAGGCAAGAGAATATTAGACACAGCAACAAGATTATATTATGATCAACTCTGATAGATGTGGCTCTTTTCAACAATGAGATGATTCACACCAATTCCAATAGACTTGTGATGGAGAGAGCCATCTGCATCCAGAGAGAACACTCTGGGGACTGAGTGTGGATCACAACATACTGTTTTTACTTTTTTGTTGTGGTTTGCTTGCATTTTGTTTTCTTCCTTTTTTTTCCCCTTTTGATCTTTGTGCAGCATGATAAATGTGCAAATATGTATAGAAGAACAGCATAGGTTTAACATATATTGAATCACTTGCCATCTAGGAGAGAGGGTAGGGGAAGGGAGGGAGAAAAACATTTGGAATACAAGGTTTTTCAAGGGTAAGTGTTGAAATATATACATATATATTTTTAAAAGCTTTTAAAATTTTAAAAAATGATGAAATTGTCATATTCCCCACTAGTATGCCTACATGCTCAATAAATACAGAGATTCTGGCTTATCTAAATTTTATATCTTACCCAGCTCCTACTACAATGTTTCTGCATAATATAAGAGCTAATTAAATATCTGATGAATTTAATTCAATCTGTATTCTACAAACTGACAGGTTCTCAAGAGGTCAGATCCTTTTGCCCCTAATATTTAAAAAGTTATCACACTGAAAAGAATCAATTTTGAACAAATATTTTGCATTTTCCTCACATGTCAGAGAGCATGGGTTCAAGTCTTTCTTCTACTTGTGTAATATTAAGCTCTTTACTTAATCTCTTTGACCTCAGTTAACCTCTATAAAATGAAATGGTGAGACTAAATAATATCAATGATTTCTTCCATCTCTAAATCTATGAAACCAATTTCTCTTGAGTACCTGCCTCAACTCTTCAGAAATAACTAAACTTTCTGGAAAACAACTGGATTTTCTGTAGAATTCTGGTGATTACTTGTTTTCAGAATAAATTCACATGACACAAAATGAAGAGGGACATTAATAAGTATTTTGTTGTATATATACTCATCATATAAGATACTAAGGACAAAACCAAAATGCCTTTACAAGATCCTGGATTGATCTGTACGGATAAAATTGATCAAGTTAGTCAGATAATTGACAATATTCCCTTTTATTCTGAAATGCTACAGACTAGTCACAAACTAACTTGATTCTCATTTATTATCCAGAGTTCCATTTCAAGGCTCATCATTTTTCCCCTTTCTGGTTCATTCTAAGACTAAGCTGATACAAGGTTTGTGCATATAAGAAATCAATGATGATTGTTGTATTTGTTATTTTGAAGGCTAGTAAATTTAGTCAATTTATTATATAAATTATATTCCTTAATTAATCAACTAAAATAAGTTAATTAGTCTTGTCAATTAATTATTTTAATGCAGGTGCAGATTCAATTGGGTTTGAAAGATTATATCCCTTAATGAAATATATTAGCAGAATTGATAGCTGGTGCCTGGTAAGAATTTTAAAACAGGATAGAAACACATAGTTTAAAAATTAAAACTGTATTAAAAAAAAAAAAACTAAAACTAAAAACTACTCTTTTTTTCCTTTGGTATAGAAATGATCTCAAATCATTGGCTTATAATCTAGTGTAAATGGGAATTAAGCATAGAATCTTAGATTTTGAGATGGAAAGGGTGTCATAGGTCATCTTGGCCAACCCACTGACTTTAAAGATGAAAAAAGCCATGTCCCAGAGAAGTTAAGTTGATTTGCATGAGATAAGAAGGCAGCAACTGGCAGATCCAAGATTAAAACTTTGATCCACTGACCCCAAATCCAGCCTTCTCTTCCCAGCACCCTGCTATTCCACCTTTATAAAGCATCTACTATGTACCAGGCAGTCAAGACAAAAATAAAATTGGAGAAACAATTTGATCCAGTGGGTGATCCACCAAAAATTCTAAATGGTCATTTTTCCTTGACCCTTACTCATTACTTCCTCCTGGGTCATGAGGGTGTCATTTTTTTTTTGTTTCTGTAACCCTATTGTCTATCACAGTGCCTTGTACACAGTAGGCACTTTACAAATGTTTGTTGAATTGACAATATTCACCAAGCTTTTCAAGGATCCATAAGTTATTTCCCAGCCAACTCCTCACCAAATCCAATGATAGTCATAAAACACAGCTGGAAAATAACTGCTTATACAAACCAATGTAATGAGCGGGAAATAAATACCTAGATTATTTTTGTAACCGTATTTCAGCTTGTTTTTTAACTGAGAAAACACCTCTTTTTGGCTACTGGAAAGGAATGATGTGGGAACTGGGGGTTACTGCCAAGTAGGGAATGAAGGTGGTATGGCTGAGAAGAAAAGCTGCTTTGCTATTCACAAGCTTGCTTGTCTATCCTACTATAGCTGGAAAGAGACTGGTCTGTTTCTTTTATAGCTATGTACTTCCCAGCTCCTCATTCAAAAATCCTTTGGCAAACTGAAGAACATTGGTGAGGAGAAACAGTAAGACATCAATTCAACCATGTAGCTGGCTCTGGCTCCTCTTAAATGGATAAGACCATAAAAATCTAAATAACCAAAGTGATGGAGAGGCCGTTGGTATAAAAATAATAATTAAATATTACTATATCAAATATTTTCATAGGTCATAATGTGTTCCCCGTTGATGGAAAATTGATGTTTAAAAAAATTAAAGTTCTCCCAATTCTCAGGAACAAGAAAAGATGGTGTCTTCCCCTCCCTTTTCCAGTTCAGTCTGGTTTCACTTGGCAAACACTGCTTTATTTCCCTTGGATTCTAATGGACCATATGCCAACGACTTTGCTTCTTCCATATTTCCTCGTTGTCAGAAGTAATGTTGGTAGATGACATCTTCAAGTGTCTGAGCTGGGCTAGCAGAAAGGGCTGAGTATTGAATTATGCTTCCTCTGCTGGTTTTCTTATCTCCCTGAGCAAGGAAACCTTTCTCTTTTTCTGGTGACAGGGCAGAGGGAGACCTTCCATCTAATGCCCGTGGGATTTCTTGAGCTTCATTGCATGGCATTAAACATGGACATAAGGTCATCAGGAGCATAACTAGTCATTATTTAGAAGGAACTTCTCAGATATTTGCTTTTTTTTTTTTTTTTTTTGAGACTGCATCCAGAACTCAGGTTGCTGGACAGAGTTAAATCCTAGGGTTTATCACTCTGAAAAGGACAGATGGTACACCTACCCAGAAATAGCTTTTCTGGAAGGGGAACACATGGTAAATTGCATTAATTGTAATAATTGCTTTTTATGCTTTGATAAAACTGAAAGAGACTTAGAAAGATCTTCTAACCATGACAAATGAATTTAGCTTTCCCTTGACTGAGACAGTGCTATAGCCAGTGCTTGGGGTTCAGCTTATATCCTGTAGGCTGAAAATTAACATAGTGAATATAACTAGTGAATAAATAACATAGTGAAATAACTAGTGAAAGAAAAAGAGTAGATTGCTACAGGCACCTTAATTCATGGCAAGCTGGAAAAGCATTACTTCTAGAGGGCAAATTCTCAAAATTATAAACTAGAGACAAATAGTATTAAATTTCTTTCAAGGCTAAAGGCTGGGAAGAGGAGGGAGATTTAACTGTAAAAAAAAATCTTCATCCCTTTTAGATCTTTGTTTAATTGGTTTTCTTTCCCTAGTGACCTTTTGAATCTTGACTCTCCTAGTTTTATAGTGTGATCTTGGATAAGTCACTTTTATAAAATTTATAAAATGAAGTGATAGATGATCTCTAAAATCCTTCCTTAGATTGAATAATTAATTGTTCTCATGCAGAAGAATCAAAGATTCACTTGAATTTCAAACTCAACTTGTTAGTACCCTCCCTCCAAAACAACCAAGTACTTAACTATTTTGTATTTGTATTTATTAACTTTAATTTATTTATAAAGGAAATATGTATGTATTTCTTGCCTCCACTATTTGAATGTAAGCTCATTATGGGTAGAGATTGCTTCACTCTATGCTTGTATCTTCAGCACCTTGTACTTTGTTCTCCAAGAGGAACCTAGTATGGTGCTTGACACATAGTAGGTGCTTAATAAATATTTGTTGAAATGTCTTTTGCTTTGAATTAATCCTCTGGTTGATCTAATAAGTGAAAACTAGACCTGTGATTTTGAGTGGATTATAAAGCTGTGAACCTGGGGTCTTTTCAGAAGATCTATGGTTGAGAAGCCCCATTACACATGCTACTTTTATCTTTTCTTCTCTTTGGCTTATTGTGGTAGCTTCCATAGCCCATCTTTTATGTGCTCACTTCACAATATCCACAGCTCTCTAATTTCTCTTGTGCTATGACCCTGTCCAACTGGAATACTTGTGAATTTGACTATTCTGACTTTACAATTTTCTACCTCTCTCAATAAAGTCTAAAATCCTCCATGAAGCCACCTTACTTCTTTTTCCTCCTATCATCTACCCTTCCTTTCTTAGTACGATTGTAAGATGTTGAACTAAACCTGATTTTGGCTAGAATACAGTCTTTTTCCCAAAAGTTTTGGTCTAATGATGAATCCTTGCCACCACAGTTGAAGTATTAAGGTTCATCATTACTAGATTTCTTTTCTTCTCTGGATAGAGTACATAATCTATTTCACTGATTAAAATTTTCTTTTAATAGCTTTGATAGCTACTATTTAATATGGAGTAGCCAGGAACACAGTAGATAGTAGATTTCTTGTCTTTCCTACCATTACTGGAAAGAACCCAATCTGCTTCTTTTATAGCCATGAAGACACATCTTCCTGAATTCAAATCTAGTTTCAAACATTTAATAACTGTGTGGATAAGTCACTAAACAATTTTTTTTTTTGCCACAGTTTCTTTAAGTGTAAAATGACCTAGAGAAGCAAATGGAAAAGTATTATAGTATCTTTTGTCAAGAAAGTCTAAAGTGGTCATAAAGAGTTGGATACAAGTGAAAAAAAAATGAACAATAAACAACTACATAATATATTTGAATTATGGTATTTCTATTTAAAAAGCAGCTCCTACTTTTATTTATCAGATCTTTAGTTTAGCTTTTAATTTTGTTAATCTTTTCCTTGAGTTTCAGAATTTCTATTTCATTGTTTAATTGAAAGAATTTTTAATTTGTTGGTTGTCTGGATTATTTTTAGTTTCATGTCCAATTAATTGATCAGTTCTGTTTCTCTTTTGTTGTTCTATTTTATTAAAGTATTTGGAGGAGAAGTTTCTAAACTGACACTTGTGAACTTGTTACTTTTTTAATATTCCGATTACATATTTCAACTTAATTAGTTGAATACATATTTTATTTTATACATTTAAAACATTATTCTAAAAAGTTCACAGGTTTTGTCAGACTATTCAAGGGCTCCATAGCACAAAAATATCAAGAATCCATGTTTTAAAAGTTAGAAATTTCCCTTTTAAGGATTGCTTTATATGAATCTTTAAAATATTTACATTCTGTCTCATTGTAGTTATTTTAGTTGATTAAATAACCTAAATTTTTTTGTTCTCAAGTTGAACAATTCAAGATTAAATTAGTCTCTAATTGATCTTAATTCTTTCTTCAAAAACCCTTTTTTGACTGTAATTTTATTGTTGTGGTCAATAAAAGCTATGTTAAATTTTTTACTTTTCTTCATTTGTTTGTGAAAATTTTATGCTATAGCACATAGTCAGTTTTTGCAAATGTGTCATATACTATTGAGGAATACATAAATATTCTTTTTCCTCCCCATTCAGTAATTACTTGAAATGACAAAATGGATAGTTTCAGAGAATCTTAGAAAGGCTTATATGGATTGATTCAGAAAGAAGACATAGGAAAACAATTTATATAATGACAACATGATTTTTTAAAAAAGAACAACTTTGAAAGACTTAAGAATTCTGATCAAAACAATTATCCACCACAATTCCATCAATAGCAATACACAAAATATAACCTACATCCTGACAGAGAGGTGATAAACTTAGTATGCAGAGTGAGATTTATATTTTTGACATGACCAATGTAAGAATTTTCTTCCCTTGAATACACACACACACACACACACACACACATCAAATAAACATGTTCCCTATTTCAATAACTCCATTAATTTTTTCCCAATGAGTGCGAGGTAAGGGATGGAAGGGAGAAAAAATTAATTTTAAAAAATTTTACAAATATTAAAAATCTCTCATATCTAACTTCTTTAAAATTCCATTTGGATCTTTAACGTCTTTCTAATTCATCTTTTTTGTGATATTTGTCAAGATCTAAAAGAAGCACACTGAGCTCCCCCATTATTATCATTTTACTTTCCATTTTCCCAATATATTGATTAATAATTCTATCAAGCATTTTAAAAAGCCAGGTGTTTTTATCTCAACCAGCCTGGAAGTATAGCCACTCACAGTTGACTTAAATAGTGGCTTTGGCTTGTTCCTTCTTTGACCAGGTTGGTTCACCTCTCATTATGTGGCCTTTGAGTAATGGCTTTGTGGCCAAGCTGTACTTTTGTTTAAGGTTTAACCTGTAGATGGGATACAGTAAATTTTGTCTTCTGAGTTTATAGCTTGTTCATCTCTCAATCTAACATATTTATCATCTGTATCTTCTTTTGTTCACTTGTTTTCCAGCCTTATTTCCTGTTCAGGGCAGCTCTATTAGGGCCATAGTCTGCAAATTTCTGAAGGGCCTTGTATAAATCCAAATTTATATTTTCTGAGATCCTGATACTGCTTCATCCTGGTCTTAAGTACTATAATCTTTTACAAAGGGGTTAGGTCAAAGAGCTGCAGGCTTTCCAGGTTCTAAGCACTCTGATCTATATCATGGTCCAATCACTAACTCTCCCATCCCATGCACCTAAAAGCTGATCAAGATTTGGGAGACATGGTTTCAGGTCTGAATTTAATTGATGCTCCAATAGATAGATTCAATGAGCTGGAAGACTACACAGAATCAAAAGAACTGAAGGCTTCTGACCAAGTCATATATCTGCAGACCCCAATCTTGGTCTAAATGCATCCCTTCCTGGCTGAATCCTCTCCTCTGTATTCAAGATTAGTTAAATGATATTGGAATGTTAATAATTCTGTTAATCAATGATATAGGGCAATATTCCTATGCCATTCTTGGCTGGAAAAAAGGTGCCCACTATACTTTCTCTTTATATTTCTAAGTCATCACTCAGTTTTGTGCTTTTCCTTGGTCTTTCCTAGAATACTTGTACAAGAGAGTCAAACAATATTGCTTCCTTTTTTCTGCTTTCATTGCAAATTAACCTATCAATTAACCTGTCAAATCTCAGTGCACATTATGTGTACCTCTTTTATACATCTATGTTCCATTTTGCATTATAATTATTTGTATACATATCATGGTTCTTATTAGATTATGAAATGCAAGAACAATATCTGATTTATCTGTGTTTTTTTCTCTAGTATCTGATCGATGTTACATAAATGAATGTGAAGGTTTAAAAACCCCGTCAAATAACTGTCAAATTGTACTCCTCTTTCTCCTATTCTTATCTGAATATGGGATGGCTTAAGTCATCTGATTAGAATACAGTGCTCAAGAAGCCCAAGCTGGGAATTAAATCTCGATTCAGCTCATTAGACAGCACAGAGAGACAAATACTATTCCCCAGATGGAGATTTTCTCTGTAAGGTTAGCCATTTTACAAAAGCAATGATTTGCAACCTTGAAGTGATGTTAGAGATCATCTCGCCTAGCATCCACATTTTGCAGGTTAGGAATATCAATCAAGAAGAAAATCCAAACATCAAAAAGTTTTAGAGGGAAATTTAATGTCATAATAAGTCATTAATAAATAAGTAGAGAGAGATAAAAGAAAGATATGGCTCTTTCTCAAGATTGTGTGAGTATTACTTTCTATATACTTCAAAGAAGTTTACAAACTGAGAGCCCACATGTAGAGTTTCCAAAAAAAAGTGGTGTCCAAATGTTTCTTGAGATGTACATCAACAAGTAAAAATAAACATTCAATATAATTTGAACAAAGTCAAAACACAAACCTTTTGGTTAATCTCAAAATAAGATCTGAATGAGGTGCAAGAATTTCATGTAGCAATCTTCTCTCTTCAAGGGGTCTCTGGGGACAACGGGACCCATATCTTATACTCTGCGTTAAACAATATCTAGTTACATAAAGCTAGAGTCAAATAGTATTAATAAGTCATGAATGATGATCTTTTCCCCACAGGAAACCAAGGTTGTACAGTAAAGAAATATGGACAAGATTATAGGAGTAGGAGTAGGAGTAGATCCAGATATTGCTTAAGTATGTACCAATTGATTGCCATTAGGAAGACAAGATATGGAGTTAATGTTGGGTTAACACCAAAATCTTGGTCTATAAATATATTATTATATTTAGGAAAATAGTTTCTGGCTATGGGGTAAGTGAGAACAAGCTTTCAATTTTCTTAGTGGGTGGTATTTGGCATTCTTTGAAGGTATAAATATTTAGGGTTCATCATAAAAAGTTACTTCATCCTAAGCCACATGCTTCAATTTTGGATAAGCTATCACAGAATAAATCATAATCCCTAGAGTGAGATCATATGATTCACAAAAGAAAAACTTCTTATAGGAATAGAGAATCAAGTTAGAGTAAATAAAGCACTCCTGAATTTTTTCTACACATAAGAATCCCTACAAACTGAGTAAATTTCCCCCCAACATAACTACAAAAAAGAAAATCCCAAAATGAAAAGAAATAAGATGAGAATTAAGAAAGTAAAGCTTTAAGGGTCCTAGCTATAAAGTCAGAGAACCCTAATTCCAATTATGATTTTACTTATTACTACTGTGATCGTGAGCAAATTATTTAACCTCCCTGAGTTTATTTTTTTTTTTATAAAATGAGAAGCTTGAAGTATGTGATTTAAAGTCCCTTCTAGATCTAAGACCAATAGTTTCATATAGTGTAGTTAATGACTAGTCAACTCATTTGATTAAATCATCACATCATAACACTATGGTCGACTATGGCTTTTGGAAGGCAAAGTTATCAATGCTTTGTACAAGATCAGAGACAGCAACAATGTCTGGATCTGGTATTGAATTGCTGTATTACTTCAGACCAAGTACTTCAAGTCTCCTATACTTTATAAACCCATAGAAAGCTAGAATATAATTCATTACAAGGAAAGATTCTATGAAGGGAGGCGTGGTATGAAATGGAAGGAGAATCACTAGAAAATTGCACTGTTGTAAAAGAATAATAAAAAAAGACAGATCATATATTTTCAACAATGAGATGATTCAAGGCAATTCCAATAGACATGATGGAAAGAGCCATATGCATTCAGAGAAAAAAGTGTGAAGACTAAATGTGGATCAGGACATAGTATTTTTTTTTACCTTTTTTGGTTGTTTGTTGTCTCTTTTTCTTGTATTTTTTTCCTTTTTAATCTGTTTTTTATTTTTTTCTTTGCACAGCATAATGAATATGGAAATATGTTTAGAAGAATCACACATGTTTCACCTATATCAATGATTGCTTACTATTTTGGGGAGGGAGAAAAAAATTGGAACACAAAGTTTTTCAAAAGTGAGTGTTGAAAACTATTTTTGCATGTGTTTGGAAAAATAAAATGCCATTTTTTTTCTGAGGCAATTGGGGTTAAGAGACACAGCTAGTAAGTATTAAATGTCTGAGGCCATATTTGAACTCAGGTTCTACTCACTTCAGGGTTGGTTCTCTGTCTACTGAGCCATCTAGCTGTCTCCTAAAATTCCATTTTTTAAAAAAAGAATCCCTAGAATAGGGATTCTTAACCTATTTGTGTTGTGTGTGTATCCTGGCTCTCTTGAAATCCTTGTGGATCCCTTCTCAGAATTACATAAAGAAAAAAGATTATAATGGAACACAATTTTCAAAAACCCAAGTTCTCATGCCCATTTTTAAAACCTCAGCTATTGGCCATCACTTCAAATGAGGAAACTATGCCCCGAGAGAGATGAAGTAATTTGACAAAATATACACAATTAATACTTGGACCTTATTAATTTGACTCCAAAACTAAGATTCTTCCTATTATACCTCCATTGTCTTAAGTAGAAACTGAAGGGATATGTTTTGCTTCCTAGGGAAACTTGAAAAAATTTAATCAATATCCTCAGAGTTAGGCTTTAAATTAATATCAAAATACTAATTCCTAATTTGGTAATATTTTTTTCTTCAAGTTTTCTTTCTTTTTTTTAATTTTTAAAGCTTTTTATTTTCAAAACATATGCATGGATAATTTGACAACATTGACCTTTGCATATCCTTGTGTTTCAGATTTTCTCCTCCTTTCTTTCCCCCACACCCTCCCCTAGATGGGAAGCAATCCTCGGTGCTGGGTAATCTGGGCTAGGTGTTGTGGTCTTCAGAGGCTCAGTGGTTTACAATTTGCCTTTTGTAACAAATCTGCCAATCTACCTGCTTGCAACCAGGACAGAGTAGTCTAAGATCCTCACAGAAGATTCACAGGTGTGTGGAAACTACAATGCTCTGACTCTCTGCCTCAGTTTCTTGCCCCAGACTCCCTATCCTGCAGTCTGGGCTCGGCAGACTGTCCCCCTGCCCATTTGAAACAGACCTGTTATGAAGTTCTTCTAAGGTATCGTCTTCTGGGAACGTGTTGTACTCCAAAACCAGTTTAGTAAGTTAGTAAGTCATCTGCTGTTGGTTTGACAGCAGGTCAGAGGAAGTCACAGAAAGTCATGTCTACTCTCCACCATATTGGCTCTGCCTTTCTTCAGGTTTTCAACTGAGCAAATTAGTCAAATGTTTATCAGAACATCTAATAAATGAAAGATGTTTTGAGGGATATCACAAAGATCATACAATATAACCAGGTTAGGCTTCATTTCAGGATTGTAGGGCTGGTTCAATATTAGTAAAACTATCAGTATAACTGACTGTATCAATAAGAAAAAACAACAAAAAAAACCATATGATTATCTCAAATCTTGGAGAATACGACTCAAAATACAACAAACACTAAAAGCAAAACTGACATAATACAAAACTCATTCCTGCTAAAAAACACTAGAAAGCATAGGAGTGAATAGAGCTATCCTTAAAATGATAAGTTGTATCTATCTAAATAGTAAGCATTATCTGCAATAGTGATAAAACTAAAAGTATCAAAATATCAGGAGTAAAACAAGGATGTTCATTATCACTACTAATATTGTACTAGAAATATTAGCTATAGTAATGAGAGAAAAGAAGTTGAAGGAATTAGAATAGGTAATGAGGAAACAACATTATCATTCTTTGCAAATGATATATAATGATAAATTTAGGTAATCCTAGAGAATCAACTAAAAAACAAAGTCAAATAATTAACAACTTTAGCAAAGTTGCAGGATATAAAATAAACCCACATAAATCATTGGTATTCCTACATATTACCAACAAAGTCTAGTAGCAAGATATAGAAAGAAAATTTCCATCTAAAATAACTGTAGACAATATAAAATACTTGGGAATCTACCTATCAAGGCAAATCCAGAATCTATATGAACACAATTATAAAGTACTTGTCACACAAATGAAATCAAATCTAAGCAATTGGAAAATATTAATTGTTCATGAGTAATTTCGGCCAAAATAATAAAAATGGCAATTAATTTACTTAGTGTTGTACTGATAAAATTACCAAAAACTATTCTATAAAGCTAAAAAAATGAAATTCATCTGGAAGAACAAAAAGTCAAAAGTATCAGGAGAACCAGTGTTTTAAAAAGTGAAGGCAGATGGTCTAGATGTAACAGATCTCAAACTGTACTACAAAGTAGTAATCATCAAAACAATCTGGTATTCACTAAGAAATAGAGTAGTGGATCAGTGGAATAGATTAAGTCTACAATATACATAGCAAAGGACCATAGTAATCTAGTATTCAATAAATCCAAAAATTCAAGCTTTGGGGATAAGGACTCACTATTTGACAAAAACTTCTGGACAAAGCACAAAGCAGTTTGGCAGAAACTAGATATAGATCTCCTACTTTATATAAAATAAGGTCAAAATGGGTACATGATTTAAACATAAAGGGTGATATCATAAGCAAATTAGGGAAGCATGGAATATTTTATCCATCAGATTTATGGATAAGGGAAGAATTTATGACCAAAAATGGATAGAGAGCATTATGCTGTGTAAAATGGATAATTTTGTTTTTACACAAACAAAATCAAGGCAATCAAGAATAGAGAGAAAACAGAAAATTAGGCTAAAAATGTACTGTAAGTTTCCTAATAAAAGATTAATTTCTCAAATATATAGAGAAATGAGTCAAATTTATAAGAATACAAGTCATTCTCAACTGATAAATGGTCAAAGGATAAAAGGTAGTTTTCAGACAAAGAAATCAAATCTATCTATAGTCATATGAAAAATATTTCAAATCACTATTGATTATAATCAATAAGTTAATCAATATAATCAATAAGTAAGTTAAAACAACTCTAAGGTATCACCTCACACTTATAAGACTTGTTAATATGACAGAAAAAGAAAATGAAAATTGTTGGAGGACATGTGGGAAAATTGGGTCTAATGCCTTGTTGCAATTGATGCAACCATTCTGGAGAACAATTTGTAACTATTGCTCACAGGCATATACTCTGATCCAGCAATACCACTGCTAGGAAAGATGAACTGATGCTGAATAAGGTGAGCAAAACCAGGAAAACATTGTACACAGTAACAGCAACATTGTACAATTATGCAATGATTAACTGTGAATGACTTAGCTATACAGCAATACAGTGATCCAAGATAATTCCAAAGAACTCAAGATGAAAAATATTACCCACCTCCAGAGAAAGAACTTCTGGAGTTGAAATGCAGATTGAAGCATACGTTTTTTAACTTTCTTTATTTTTCTTGGGTTTTTATCTGTGTTTTCCTTCACAGCATGGAAATGTTTTGCATGACTATACATGCATAATCTATAGATTCTCAGGGAAGGAGGAAAGGAGGGAGGAAGAGAGTTTGGAATTCAAAATTTTAAAAAGTAAATGTTAAGAAGCTTTACATATAATCAGAGAAAACATTAAAAAGATGTTATGAAGGATTTGAAAGCTTCTTTCTTTTGAAATTGCTTTTTCTATATTTTCTATTTATTTCTTATGTGCATGTTTATATACATACACACATATGCATGTGCATATATTCTTTGAAGGAGAAGGCAGTTTTGACCTTGTCTTTGCACGTCTAGTATCTTCCATAGTGCTTGGTACCAAGTAGGTACTGATAAAGTGTTAAATTGAACTGTCTGGGGACATTAGGATGTGAGTTCCTTGTAAATAAGGACTGTATTTTCAGCTTGTATCCCTAGCGCTTAGCACAGTGTTTTGCACATAGCAAGCACTTAATAAATGCTTTTGTTTTTTCCATGGATTTATTAATCTTTTCATTCAAGACCTGTTCTATACCCACAAGTTGCTCAAAGCCCCAAACACATAGTATTTGGCCACCATTTTCCTTCAGACTACAATAGTTTGAGACAGAACAAAATTTTCTCCCAGAGTGTCTTTAAGCCTTCTCTACCATTGGCCTACTTCTTATATTGATGTTACTATCAATCATATCTCAGTCTATAAAGTGACAAAACTGCTAGGTAAACCGGGGGGCACACCAAGTCACTCTCCTGACATCCTGACTCTCCTTACTTTCAAACACATCCAATTTTGTCCTAAGAAGTGCTATTCATAATATTTGTGCCATCCATCTCACATTTCCTCTGCGCAGTGACGAATCACATTTTTTTAAGCTTGGAAGACTTAAGTGACATTTGAAAAATATCTGAGCTAGGGAAT
>NC_133621.1:52487697-52500197 GCF_048593235.1 Sminthopsis crassicaudata
ACTAGTACTACTATTGCTACTACTACTACAACTATCACTACTACTTCTACCACTAGTAGTACTACTACTGCCATTGCCATTATCACTATCACTACTACTACCAACATCACTAGTACTAGTACTAGTACCACAATCACTATCACTACTACTACTATCACTACTACCACCACTATCACTAGTACTACTATTGCTACTACTACTACAACTATCACTACTACTTTTACCACTAGTAGTACTACTATTACCACTACCATTATCACTATCACTACTACTACCAGCATCACTAGTACTAGGACTAGTACTAGTACCATGATCACTATCACTACTACTACTACTACTACTATCACTACTGCCACCACTACCACTAGTACTATTACTATTACTACCACTAGTTCTACTGCTACTACTATTACTACCAACATCACTATCACTATCACTACTCTTACTAGCACTATCACTATTACCACTTTCACTACTACTACTGATGATGATTGTAGATGGATAGATAACATAAGGTTTGCAAACCTTATGTTTGCAAAAGTTGCACATTGTTATTGAAGGGAGCATCAGCAATGATGATATTACACATTTGAAGAATTATCATCACGTTACTTTGTATGCTTTCTTTATAACTGACCATACATTTTTTCATAAGGAGAAAAAACACCTGGGGGAAGGGTGGTGAACACCCTTGCCAGGAGGGAGGGTGGCCAGCTCTTCCCCCACCCCAAAGGAATGGGAAAGGAAGGTGAGCCCAGGAGATGGTTGCCACGGGGCTAGAAAACTGCACCACCTGGGGAATAAAGGGTAAAGAGTGGAGATGATGATCCGTGGCAAAGGAAGCTCATCCTTCCAGAGCAGAAGCGCATACTACCCAATATTTATTCCCAGAGGCAAAGTCCCATTCACCCCATGCTAGCTAAAGACTTTTGCAGAGATCAAAGACCAAGTATTTCTGGGTCTGGTGAAACATTTTTATATAGGTGTGATTTAGAAGGGAAAAAAGTCAAGGTAAAAGAATGGAAAACTGTGGGTATTCCACATGGCTCATGGAATCAGATCCTTGTTAGAAACACCAAAGAATTGTTTGTTTTTGTTTTCTTTTCTTTTCTGTTGCTCACAAGGAGAAAATACAAAAGAGACAGCTAGCTGTCTGAAGTCCCCAGGAGACACACGTCTGTAGCTCTGAAAAGTAAAGTCATGCTAGTCAAAAAGGAATTCTACTTCAGTATGCAGGAAATCAGTGTCCCCATATCTAGGGTAGGTACATGGAGGGAGCCGCCTTTGTGAAGGAACACAAGATATGAGATATCATCATGGGAGGAAGGGAAAAAATGCTACAGTACATATTACAATAAAAATGAACCTTGGGTCAGGTAATTTATCTGATCAAAGGCCAATGGCTAACATGGCCCTCCACCAAAAAAAAGCTTTCACAGAGTGAAAGACTGTGCGACTGGGCTTATCTGAGTCCATCCTTTCTAGGGTGTTTGTGTCAAGCTGGTGTGGAAGCCAATAGGCTTCCCCTCTTTGGAAAGTGAGAGGGGGAGCTGAAGGCAAAAGTCTAACCATCTAACTCCTTCACATCCTTCCAAAAGAAGCCGATGGCCCCTGACTCTCCGACCCACTAGTGAGCTTTGGCTCTCCATGGCAACTCCATCAAACACTTCACACAAAGGGAGGGCAGCTTTTCTGAATATCAGCCAGGGCCTCTCCCAGGAGAGGTGCCAGCTTTCACGGCTTGTCTCCTACTTTCTGCCCTCTTCTCTTTGTCTTTTCTTAGAGAAGCACAACTGTATGGTGTGGCTCTGTGTGCAAACCCATACTGTGCTGCAGAGCCAGTGGGCGTACAGAGAGATTGGGGGGAAGGGGCAGGGGGCAAAGGGCAGCACTCAGCTGGTTTGCCCTAATTTTCATGATTCCAGGAAAAGCCCTGGAGAAGGCTTTTCTTCTCATTAAGCCTGAGGAGATACATTCTCCAGGCAGATGTGAGTCTGGGGCTGCAAACTAACAATGATCATTTTGAGTATCTACTATTCACATGTCTTCAGGCTACTCCAATGGGTGACTGATGACTTAGACATCTTTCCTAAAGTAAAATGCTTGTGATAAATCTCTTACCATGGAGGAGGGCATTGTGGGCATGAAAGAGAGGAGAAAGGCAGAAGGACAGACACAGAGACAGAGAAAAAGAGAAAGAAAGACAGAGAGACAGGGAGAAAACAGAGAAAAAGAGAAACAGAAAAAGAGAAAGAGGCACAGAGAGAAAGAGAGAGACAGAGAAAGAAGGAGGGAGGGAGAGAGAGAGAAGAATGCAAGTGAGAAGGTTTGCATTCATTTATCTATTCTTTTGAGTTGATGTTCATGAATTAAACATTTCTACTCTGTCATCTCCAAGAGGCCTCTGGTAAGAGAAGCTCAGGGACTTGTAACATGAGAGAATGAAGGGGCCAAAGAAAGGGGGACCTTGGCAGCCTTCCCAACACTTCCTTGTTCTAGCAGAGGGGGCATAGTTTAAAGCATTTTTATATTTTAAAAGCATGACTTAAGGTGAGCATATATTTTATATGTGTAGGTAGTGCATGTGAATGTGTGTGTTTGTATATAGAAAAAGAAAGATAAAAAACAAAGAGAAGGAAGGAAGGAAGAGGTAGAGAAAGAGAGAGGGGGGGAGAGAAGGAGAAAGAAGCAGGGAGAGGGAAGAGAGAATAAGGGAGAAAGACAGAGAGAGAGAGGAAGGAAAGGAGGGAAATAATTTTCTCCAGGAGGGTGAAAACGTTAAGAATCATAGTGTCAGTAAGCTTATAACTTAAGCAAGCTTCTTGTAAGGATTTTTGAAATATACAGAATTGCTGAGAGATAATTTAAAAATAAATCAGAAAAAGTTACAGTTAGCAGAGATCTTAAATATAGTGGAAAGAAGATAGCATTTGGAGGCAGAATACCTGAATTCAAGTTGTAAGGGCATAGATTTAGAGTTGAAGAAAAACCTTGGCAGTCACAGAGTCCAACTCCCTCCTTTTTATAGCTGAAAAGATGGCCCCGCAAGGCCGTGCAGCTTCCCAGAGTCCTAACTGAAAAAACTGGAATCTGGCTCCCAGTCTTCCTGACTCCAGTTTTGTGCCCTCCCCACTGCACCTGCCACCTCTCAGGCTCACCTGTACCACTGACTCACTGTCTGACGTTGGGCTGAAGCTCGTGGGGAGGATCGCATGACATGATGAATGGAACATACAATGGAACATACATAGGAACATTGGCAGCCCAACTTCCTCACTTCCTCAGGTTTGGGAATGGTGGCAGATCCGTTGCAGGGATTTTGTCCAATGAAACAAGGCAGCCCATGGCAGAACTAGGACTTAGCCCCCCAGAGAGTCTTTGGTGGAGAATGAGCTTCCCATCACTGAGGATCTCCAGGTGGATTTTGACTGTGGGCACGTTGCAGAAAAGATAGATACTTTGGGTGGTGGTCGACTCAGATGAACCTTGAGGCCCCCCTATAATTCTAGTTTTAAAGTGGGGGAAAAATCAGAAGAAAAAATGAACCCATCTAAAACCCATACTGCTAGCAAAGGCACATTGCATAGAAGGAGCTAAGTTCAAAACGTGCCTCAAACATTTACGTACTACATGATTTTTGGGCAAATCATTTTTTAACTTCTGAGTCCATCTGTTAAATGGGAATAATATTAGCACTTAAAGTATTGTAACATATAACAAAATTATTACTTCTATTGTTACTATTATTCCTACCACTGTTACTACTGATGATAGATAGATATCATAAGTTTTGCAAAAGATTTTACAAATTTATTTCATTTAATCCTCACAACAATCCTGCAAAGTAAGTGCTATGATTATCCCCATTTTACAGATGAGGAAATTGATGGCCTCACAGCTAGTAAGTAGAGGAAGGATTTGAACTCAGCTCTTCCTGACTCCAGATCCAGTCTTCCATGTACTTCACAACCTAGCTGCTCCTACATGTGAGTTATTATTATTACCAATAAAGCAGTAGCTATTAATCTCTCTTTTGTGTTACAGACCTCTTTGGTGGTCTACTGGAGACTATAAAGAACTTTACTCATCATGTTTTTAAATTATTGAAAGAAATATTAAATTTTATTTAAGGGTTAGTTAAAAACAAAGACTTCCCCCCCCCATCCAAAGGATGGGAAAATCAGGTTAAGGATCCCTGATTCAAAGCTAGGAAAGACCAGCAGGTAATCTAGGCCAGTCCACTCACCTTATTAATTGACATCCAGAAAGACTATGTGACTTTCTGAAAATCAGAATAGGTAATAAGCAGCAAAGCTGAGTTTCCTTCCTCCAAATCTACTTTCCAATGTACCATTCTGCCTCTCTTGAATTCTACCTTGTAATTCTCTGCACAAACTATGAACCTTAGATTCAGAGATAAGATCTTTGTCCAAGCAAAATAGGAGTCCATGTGACTATAAATATACCTTAACTTTTAAAAACTGATGTTTTTGGAGTTCCTGAATTAATGAAACCACATTACCATTTGCATTATGTATAATAACATAATCTTGAAGAGGTACAACAGTTCCCCATCTCTAAATTGGGCTGTAAAAAACTAAAAGCTTCATTCCAAATTTTCTGAAAATTAAAGGAATATATATTATATTTTTGTACGGATTCCCTCACTAGATCAGTATTTGAAATTTCTCTCATTTGGAAGAACCAAAAACTTGAAATTTTTTGAAATAGCTTTGGAGACCTCAGGATCACCTCCATACTCCTGAGAATGATCAGAATAGAACTTCTGATAACATCAACCACAAGCCTGGAAAGGCTGTATACTTTAGGGTATGCAAAATGATTTACATCAATCTCATTTTATCTTCACGATCACCCTGGGAAGTATGTGCTATTATTATCCTCCTATTACAGATGAGGAAAAAGAGAATATTCACATTCAAAACTAGGTGGTCCATGGGGACCTTGACATACAGATTAGTGAAATTCATTTTTACTGGAGTTTGCCATCCCTGAGCTAGATCACCACCAAGGTCTCTCATGTGCCTACATTTTATGGCATTAGATTGGACAGACACATTCCTTTTTTAAAAAAGACATTCACTGAAATAAATTAGATGACCCATTTTTGCTTCCTCTTTCAGGTTTCAACTGTCAACTGATATCTAACCTAAATCTACCCTGCTCTAATTCAAGTGAATTTTCTCTCATCCTGGTCTGTTTACAATTTTTGTAGTGTATTATAAACACTTGGTAATGTTATTTCACTATTGCAAAGACTTATAATAACCAGTTAATTACAAGTGGACTAAGTAATCCACCTCAGCTAATATGTATGGTATTTTAAGTTTTTTGACAATTATTACGTGAAACCTTAACTATTCTCCTTTCAAAAAGAAATAACATTGCTAGATGAACCCCTGGAGGTACTAGGAACATAGAGATTAAATAACTGAAGGTTTCTAGTAATGGTTTTCTTTATTATAGCCCCTATCTACCAACATTGTTTTGAGAATCAAATGAGATAATAATTGTGAAGTGCTTAGCACAGTGCCTGGAACATAGTAAATGCCACATAAATATTAGTTTTCGTGGTGGTTATTATACATATGAAATGAACTCTCTGTCTGGAGATAATCATTAGTATAACTTTGGTTTTTCACAGCCCAATTTAGAGACAATAACTGTTATATCTCTTCAAGATAATGTTATTATAGATAAGGTAAAGGGTGTTTATGTGGTTTTATTAGTGCAGGAACTCCTAGAATAGGAACTCTATTCATTGATGCAGATAGCAATTTGTCTATAAGTTAAAGTCTTAGAGATCTGACTAAGATTCAGATGGACTAAGTGACTTGACCATGGTCAAACAATATAAGAGTTAGAAATTGAATTCAGGGTTTTCAGAATCCAAGTAGCAGATTCTACTGTAGCATACTGCTTCAAAAATAATGGAATTTTAAAAATTCATATTAATTATGCTAAAATATAAATCGCTATGACTGGTAATTGTGTCATAAAAATATGGTTAATTAATTAAGGCTTGTTACTTTTTAGTGGCCAGACTTGGAAGTCATATAGAGTCTCTATTTTACTGAGAAATTCACAAAAGCTGAGATTTCCCAATAGCTTTTTGTTTCTGCACTTCAGAAACAATATGCTTATGTTCTGGCTAGTTTTATTAAAATCCCATTGGCACTAATGGGGGACACAGCCCTACTGCCCACTGCTTCTCCTTTTTCCCTTCCCTGAAAACCTCGTCAAGATTACATGACTCATAATCAGCTTATAGAGAGGGTGGTGCAAACTTACTTATGGCCTCCAAGCACATGGCTAAGAGCTTCCTCAGTCACATTTTATTATAATCACATTTCTGGCAACTGATACCTATTCCTGAATCTCCCTTTTCTGGGTCTCAGATTGTATGAAAAGACATTGCACTTTGCCCTTCACAGAATATCAGCTTTATTCACTCACAATTACTGTTTCAATCTGGGGGTGAGGGGATATAAACAACTCATCTTTGAGGATTAAATTAATATAGACTGGAGGAGAGGAGAATGTCCATTCACCTGAAGCCTGGTTACACTACCTCCTGATTTCTCCACCTTTTATTTGCTCTAGACAATGGGAACTCTGTCTACCTAAGTCTTAAAATTGAACTTTGCAGATAGGAGAAATATGCCTGCAGAACACAGATCCTAATCACACTTTCAAAAATGGCTATTTTCTCGCTCAGCCTCTTGCAGACTTTCAAACAAAAAGAAGGAAGAGGATTTCACACTATTCATGACCTGACAAAAATCATGTTGAATTTTATATTAAAAAAATACACTTAATAATGATGCTCGGTTAATACATGTAGAGTCTTGTGGTCAACAGCTTTGACTAAGTCACAAAATTAGAGTTGGGAGGACTTCAGAGACCTCTGGTCTAATTCCCTCATGCTATAGGTGAGGAAACTGAGGTCCAAGGCATGATTTGTGCTAGATCACATAAGTAATAAGTTTCCAAGGAAGATTTTGAATCCAGATTGCCTAACTCCAGTAAGAATTCTTTCCCTTAAAAACTCAGTTTCTCCATCTGTAAAATGGAAAGAACAACCTAGATGACAACAAAACGGCTCATAATTTAGGGTAGAATTTTTTCCTTTGAAATCCTATTTTATGCATTTAAAAGCACTCTGCTGAGAAAGAGTCCATAGTCATCAGCAGAAGGCCAAAAAGCTCCATAATACCAAAGCTAAGAACTGTTAATCTGAATACCCTTCTACCCATAAATCTTGTAGTTAGGAGAGGTCCTACTATCTTTACATACCTTCTTCACTTTTTAATTGTGCACCTATAGGAAAAGTCCTTAACACTTCTTTATATGATGATTCCATGCTTTCAACACTTTTATAATATCTCATTAATTTCACAAAACCCAAGGAGAAAAAAAATTTTTTAAATTAATTTGCTTTGCTTTAAGAGGGAGAAAAAGGGGGCATTAAGAAGATGATTTATTTTTTGAGGAGAGATACTAACAGATCCAGGAATGCATTTGTATTCTCCTATCCCCCATGCTAGGACATTATTTCCTAAATAGCCTCAAAATATCAGTTAGTGGGATTTCAGGCAAATCTGTATATTGGACCCCTATAGATTTCAAATTGTACAATGCCTCCACAAATTCCATTCAACTGAGCACATAGGAGTTTCCCAGCAGAGCTGCTTCAGTGGAATGTGCAACAGACAGCAGAATCTCTCAAATCAACAAATAAACCCAGGGTGTCCAACCGGGGATCTTAACCTCAATTCTGCCCCAGGCTCAATGAAAGAGCTCTGGGCCCTCCCTTTACCCATCTCCTGGTCTTAATCCCACCTTTCATCTAATCTATGATGGCTCTTCCCAAGCTAGTTCATACCTACCAGCATCCTGCACTCAGGGCTACTCCTGGCTGGGACTCCAATCATTTCTATCTCCATAGCCATTCAAGGCCATGGGCCATGACCCAAAGTTACTTGAAAATTTATGAAAGTGAAGGAAGAAGGGAGTTGAGAATGTGCATGTGGAAGAGTATTTACAAAAGCTTTAGATTCAATAAACATTCTATTCAACATTTATTAAGGACCTCCTATGGGCAAAGGAAAAAATGAATATTGGAATGCAAAGTCATAGAAAATGCATTCCTCCTAAAGTACGTGCAATTAATATGTTACGCTGCAGCTGCTACAGGATTCTATGTTCTGGCTAAACAATAAAGAAACAGATTTTTTTAAAAACAGCTGCTTCTGCATTTAGGAGGAGAATGGTCATTGGTAGGGGAATCCTCTCAGGAAATTATCCAGCCTGTTAAAGTCATAAATCTAAGTGAGGAAGGATGGAAGTGAATCCATTAGTCATTGCAGCTTTTGCCAGATTGGGGGGATCAGTCACTTTCTTAGGTTTTTATGTTTTCCTCCACACTTGATCATTTTGAAATGAAACCCCTCTGTTAAGTTCACAGTTTCACATCTGACTGTAAATCTGCATTTACTCCTTTTCTTTCTTCTTATTCCTACCCAGGCCCTAAAAGTCAGAGAGATGGCCATCTCCTATCCCTCTGATTCCCCTCCACACTTATAATCAGGGCCAGATAATTTGCACTAGCAGCAGACAATACAGCTGTCTAGAGGAAAGAAAAAACAATAGAAAACTCTTCCCTTTCCCTTCAGTGCAAGTACAACATTTGGCTTCCTTCCTGCTTCAGTGGCCTTCAAAGCCTGAAAGAATCAACATTGTTAATAGCAAGACCTCATCATCTTTGGAAGGGTCTCCATTTCTGCCAGTGTCTGCTTTCTTCAAATGAAGTCTCATCAAAGAGCAGAGGGGGAGAGGTGCTTTGTGGTCCATTTTGGGCCCGTTCTGTGTCTGTTCTCTCCCAATTTGGCCCAGGGCAGACATCCCATTGTGCTGAACAAAGAGGATGCTGTGGCCCTCCTGGGGTCGCTGCTCTTCTGCCTGCATCTTCAATGATCTCCCCCCACTGTGCTGAATGACTTTGGAAAGCAGGAGAAGAGTTCTAATTAAGCAATGAATCTGGCGGCTCAGTTATTTTCATACTTGGGCTCTGTGAAAGGAAAGATACTGGCTAACTATTTCCATGTGCTGAGATGATGGGAAATCCCCAACGAGTAGGTCTTACACTTCTTGGATCCAACGGACTTAAAATTATGCCATTAATGATAACCCGAGGTTATCTGTATCCAACAAGGGAACCATATCTCAAAATCATTTTAAATCAGCAGATGAGTCCCCCTTAATGCATCATCAAATCAATAACATTCAGGAAATGCACTTTCCTCATTTTCATTCATGAGATATTGTGAGCAAGATATCTGTATTAATGGAAGCTCCTCCAGAGTAAGAATTGGTTTGTTTTTATCTTTATATACCCTGTACCTGGAGAAGGGAATTTCTGAGCTTCAGGCAACTCTCTAAAAGAAAATGGAGGGGTTCCGTAATGACTGAACCACTGGTCTAAGCAATATCACCATATGCCTGGTCCCAAATGCAACATCTAATAAACATTTGTGGAACCAGCGTGCCCTTGGATTCAGCGAGCTCTCAGAGGGACGAAAAAGAGTCTGGCTGAGTGAGCAAGAATCACAAGAGTTACACTATCCCATTTCTGACACCTGACCCTTTCTTAAGAATAGAGCTATGGGAAACATAACCAAAAATGACACGAGTGAAGAGGGAGTTCTACAAGTGGCCTTTGTTCCAGGTTTTTTACCTCTGCCAATTTTCTCCATGAGCTCAATGCTCCTTTTATTTCCACAAGGCAAAAGACAATTTAGGAAGGACTGCCGAGGGTCAGCTGACGTGAATTCTGAACTTGACAAAACCATCTATTTCAAATAATAGAATTAAGGTGCTAGAAGGATCCTTTAGAGATCATCTGGTCTGACCCTCGTTTAGAGATGAGGAAATCTGGGACCAAGAAGATTCCATGGCAGGCTTGAATTTGGCAGGAGTGGGAGTAGAGCCTATGTTTCTTGATTGGCAATCATATGCTATCAACAATTAGAGAAATCTTTTTTTTCTGATCTACAATTATTACTACTATCACTATTATTAATAGTAATAGTCATAATAATAGTAGTGGTGATATTGTGCTAGTAATAATACTGGTAATAGTAGTAATAGTAGCAGTAGTAATATTTGTGTGCTAGTAGTAATACTGGTAGTAGTAGTAGTAATACTGGTGATGGTAGTAGTAATAATAGTAATACTGGTGGTAGTGGTAGTTATACTGGTGATGGTAGTAGTAGTAATAGTAATAATGGTGGTAGTAGTAATAATACTGGTGGTAGTAGTAGTAGTCATGGTGGCCGTAGTAATACTGGTAGTAGTAGTAGTAATACTGGTGATGGTAGTAGTAGTGATAGTAATACTGGTGGTAGTGGTAGTAATACTGGTGGTAGTAGTAGTAATACTGGTGATAGTAGTAGTAGTAATGATGGTAATAGTGAAACTGGAAGTAGTGCTGGTAGCAGAAGTAGTAATAGCAGTACTAGTTGTAGTGGTAGTAGTAGTAGTAATACCGGTAGTAGAAATAATAGTAGTACTACTAGTAGTGGTGGTAGTAACAGTGGTAGTGGGAGTAGTAATAAATACATGCTGACATTAATATAGCACTTTAAATATTTACAAAGTGTTGTACCTACAGCATCTCATTAGTGTAGCTAGGTGGTGTAATGGATAGAACCTTGAATCAGGTGAAAGAAAAACCTGAGTTTAAATCCTGCCGAAACTTACTGGTGATGTAATCCTATCTCAGTTTCCTTACTTGTTAAATGGAGGAAATAATTGTGTCTCCTACACAAGGTTGTGGGGAAGATAATGATCATTATGATATGATGATAACAATGTTTTAAAGGTTTGCAACAACATGGATACATGTTGCCTCCTTTGAGATCCACAACAATCTTGCAAGTTAGGTACAATTATTATGCCCATTTTACAAATAAGGAAATTGAAGCTGAGAGACTGAAAACTTGGATAAAGTCACACTACTACTAAGTGTCCTGACTCCAAGTCCAACACTCCATCCACTGTTTCCCAGCTGCCCAAGTGAGACAGTTGCCTTCAAGTAGTAAATATCTATATAACATCTTATATACACATATATACATACATGTAAATTACATAGATTATATATGTGTCATATTATATATTACATGTATTATATATTATATATATGTTATGTTGTTAATATTTCTATTAGTTTTATTATCAAAATAAATATTATTATGGTGTAATGGATAGAGAACTAGATTTGGAATCAGGAAGACCTGAGATAAAATCCTGCTTTAAACATTTTTTTTAGCTATTTGACTCTAAGGAAGTCATTTAACTCTGCCTCAGTTTCCCCATTTGTAAGATGAGTATAATGATAACATTTACCTCACTACTTTGCTATAAAGACCAAATAAAATCCCATATGTAAAGAACTTTGCATACCTTAAGGCACTATAAATATACCAGCTCTTTATTATCATTATTGGTATTATCGTTAACAATCCTGAGAACTAGTATTTTTTTCCTAATTTTAGATGGGAAAACTGAGGCTTAGAAAATGTAAGTGAGCTGCTTCCCTGAAAAGTGATTGATATTATTTCAGGATTCAGATCTCAAAGTCACTCAGCTCCCTAACTTTTTCATTGATTGACTGTGGATCCTAGAGTCATAATTTTCCAGAACTCAGTTTACCTGTAAATTTGGACAAAACCTCTTGTCACTAACCGATCTCAGGTCAAGAAATAACACTAGTGTCAAACCACTTGTCAATGACCTTATGTTTTCATTTCCAGCTATCCAAGCTGGCTTAAAATATTATTTTTTATTTCTGACATTCAGCACTTATTTATTATTAATAATAAACAGCTCAAATAAGCTCCCTTCAAAAAAATTGGCAATTCACTAGCATTTGACTATGATGGATCATACTAAAGAATCTCACATTGACTCTAGGCAACAGGACCAAACAAGTCACTTGAAGGTCCCCAAAATGAATGACTGGCTTCATCTACAGTCGATTGCATAAATATTGTGAAAATTATTGGACTTGATTTCATTTTTTGCATCCAGAAGCCTAAGCTCAGGCCTTTTCCCGTCACCCATCTGGCTCTGTAGAAATGAGGAGCGTCTCAATGTCTAGTTTTCTCCCTCATTAGACAGCCAGAGAACAAACCGGCTACAATTTGAAGCCAGGCTCCCAACTGAGCCAGGAGAGTCAACACAGAACCTTTCCTGGGGTCTGTTCCTAAGTATTCTATGTGAAGAAAAGACTCAATACATGAGCCCAGAGGAGGTATAATGCAGGACTCAGAAAGAGCCTGGCTGGGTACCCTCTCCAGGTCTATCCTCCTCTGTGCTAACTATGGTAAGATATGAAGCAGGCTAAGTGCATTTGGTTCCCACCCACCTATTCAGATCAGTCAATTTAAGCACCTACTATGTGGCAGGCACCATAT